>NW_026902648.1:335000-345000 GCF_943734735.2 Anopheles gambiae | reverse complement strand
CCTTCTGCAATTGAAATATAATATTTTTATTAAATAAATAAGCCTTCTGCATTGGTAACCTATTTAAAAAGTTTCCTTTTAATTTCGTCTATAGAATCACCCTCAGTGTTCAGATAAAATTTCAAATCATTCAACTAATCCTCGATATTATTTTAAATTAACTTTAAATTGCCCATATAAATTATTCATACTAATAGCATTGCCTTCTGCATTTTAATAAATTAACTAAGCCTTCTGCATCAAGCTTTCGTTGAGACTTCGGCCGGAATCACTAGTGTGTGTGTGTGTGAAAAGTGAAGTGTTCTTGTGTTGACCGTTCCGATTGCCATAAGCCTTCTGCATTTAATTTTATTTTAATTTTTTATTAAATTGCCTTTTTATAAATCCCAGTTTGCCGTCGGGAAATTGGCATCGCCCTCCGCGTAGAAATAAAATTCCTTTCTATCAGTTGCCTTCTGCAAAACATTTTATGATTTTTAACAAATATATTATTTTAGTTAACGGTTTGCCCTTAGAAATTCAATATATTATATCAAGCCCTCAGCAAACAAAATTATTTTATTAAATCGCCCTCCGCAAGAACAATTTTTGAATTTAAAAATATTATTAGACAATTAGTTTATTAGCATCGCCATCTGCGTAATTAATTAAATTAAGCCTTCAGCAAATAAGCTTTCGTTGAGCGGTCCGCGAGAACATTGTGCTTAGTGTGTGCTGTGTGCGAGATTGCCGATTCCATCTGTTCCGGCGACGAGATTTTCTCCAAGCGGCGTAGAAACATCGAGAGTTTTCAAACCGGCAAATAGTTTAAAGTTTTTATAGAGTAGAATTTGAAATCCCATTTACAACCTAACCCAATCTCAATTAGCTCCCCAACTAAACCTTATTATATAAAACCACATTTATTTTCTTTTTTCGATTCTCTCTCCCCCTCAGCATTAAATTTCATAATATATATAAAAAACTAACAATAGAAATAGTTTTTCAAAACACTTCACAAACACATTTTGAACCACCATTCGTAAAGTAGAAAAATTTCCCAAACCAGTAGAACTAACAATTTCAATTTTCAAAATCTATCCTAACCAAATTTCAAAACTCTCGTAAAACTAACAAACATATCTCCAGTGTAGAGCGTAGAGTAAAGTGACCGGAAACTATTTTACCTGTATCCCGTAGCATAGCCAAAAATATAACGGGACACTTGGTCCATTTTACCTGTAACGTTGAAGCACACACGTCTCCTCACGTAGTTTGTCACTTTTAAGCACTCTTAAATTTCATTCATTTCATTCATTTCATTCAAATCTCGAAAACTCTGAAAAAACTTAAATTTTACATAGAAAGCCTTCTGCGAAAATTTTAAAATTATCCCCAGTTCAGTTTTTATCCATGAGCAAATTATTTTCAACTTAAAAAAAAAAAAAATATTTATTTAATTTTTTCACTCAAATATTTAATCGAATAATTGTTAAAAAAAACCCTTTTTTTAAAACAATTAACTTACATCGCCTTAAGCACAATAGAGCAAATTAATAAATTACAATTTCAAATTCAACGCTCAACAATTAGACTGCTTGTATTCAAGCATACTTTCCATCACAATCCAAAGAGTTATATTCCCTTACAAAATTAAATCTCAATTAACTAATACATTTATACACTTTGTATTAGTTTCCATATAAATTAATTTAACAAATTCTAATATCAACCAACAAATTTCCAATTACTTATTTTAAATAATAATTCGTCTTCTCCAACCATAACCAATAACCCTTTTACAAGCAGAAGTTAAATAATCACGTAGTTATTTTTTCTCCCGGTTTTTTGCATGTAAAATAAAATAATTAATGAATTTAAATAGTTTAAGTAATTATTAATATTAATTAATTTAAAAATAACAAAATAGTTTGAATTGACATTTCAACACTTGACATTTGACGTTGACATATAATCAAACTGACAGCTCAATATATCTGACACCTAACGTCACCTCGACATCTTGAATTGGTTGACAGCTATAATTGAAATTCTTTGACAGTTGCAACCGATTAAATAATAATTTAAAAAATCAATTATTTATATTTAACCAACTAAGTTAAATTAAAATTTCGTTCCTCAAGTTACAACTTGTTACATAATAATAAACTTTAAATTCCTTGTATACTTCCCAATATCATTAGATTAATTAAAATTTTTAATATCCAACTTAAAGATACCTTTAATTTTTGAAAAGACACATAACAGTAAAAAAAATCAAAACCACCATTCGTAAAGAAGAATAATTCCCCAAACCAGTAGAACTAACAATTTAAATTTTCAAAATCTATCCTAACCAAATTTCAAAACTCTCGTAATACTAACAAACATATCTCCAGTAAGGGAGCGTAGAGCAAGGTGACTGGAAAGCCATTTTACCTGTATCCCGTAGCATAGCCAAAAATATAACGGGACATTTGGTCCATTTTACCTGTAATGTTGAAGCACACACGTCTCCTCACGTAGTTTGTCACTTTTAAGCACTCTTAAATTTCATTCATTTCATTCATCTCATTCAAATCTCGAAAACTCTGAAAAAACTGAAATTACACATAGAAAGCCTTCTGCGAATATTTTAATATTATCCCTAATTCACTTTCTATCCATGAGCAAATTATTTTCAATTTAAAATAAAATTAATGTTTAATTTTTTTCACTCGAATATTTAAACGAATAATTGTTTTAAAAAATCCTTTATTTAAAATAATTAACTTACAACGCCATAAGCACAATAGAGCAAATTAATAAATTACAATTTCAAATTCAACGCTCAACAATTAGACAAGCATACTTTCCATCACAATCCAAAGAGTTATATTCCCTTACAAAATTAAATCTCAATTAACTAATACATTTATACACTTTGTATTAGTTTCCATATAAAATAATTTAACAAATTCTAATATTTACCAACAAATTTCCAATAACTTCTTTTAAATAGTAATTCGTCTTCTTCAACCATAACCAATAACTCTTTAACAAGTAGAAGTTTTAAAAATCACGTAGTAATTTTTTCTCCTGGTTCTCTGCATGTATTAAAAAAAAAAAAAAAAATATTAGTTTTCTGATTTAAATAATTTAAATAATTATTAATATTAAATTCTCTTAATAATAACAAAATAGTTTGATTAGACATTTTAACACTTGACATCTAACGTTGACACATAATTAATTTGACAGCTCAAAATATCGGACACCTAACGTCACCTTGACATCTTAAATTGGTTGACAGTTATAATTAAAATTCTTTGACAGTTGCAACCGATTAAATAATAATTTAAAAATCAATTATTTATATTCAACCAATTAAATTAAATTAAAATCGCTTATGCTCAAGTAACAATTTATTACACAATAACAAATTCAATTCTATTAATCCTTAAATACACAACTTCATACCCTGTTGACATTTAAATTGTTTGGACAGCTTGTTCAAACCTGACATTTACCGATATTGACAACAAATAGACTGACAACTATTAAACTAAAATTTTAATCTCGGAAAACTCTTTCAATTTATGAAATTCCCCTTTTCTAAATTAAATTAAAGTGTACTTAAATCCGCTCTCAATCGTTTAAATCGCTTCCTAAGCTTTTTCTTTTATTTATTAATACCATCTAACCCAGTTAATACTTTCTCCGTTGCATCAATTTGAAAATAACTTTAATCATCTTATTTGATTATTCCCATGACATTAAATTGCATCCATTAGACATTGACGTAAAACATCACAGTACCATTGACATTCAAATAGATTTGACAGTTTTATCAATTACTTGACTGACAGTGACATCAAACGCCTCATCACATTGACAGCAAAATTAATTGACAATTTGATTACAGCGCGAAATCCATTGACATCTTTCGTTTTAAATTTGACAATAAATTCATTCTCCGTTTTAATTTAAAAATTTGTCATTAAATTCGTCCCAAAACCCGACAATAATTACTTAATCAATCAATCAATTAACAAACTTGCGAAATTCCTTAGAAAACAAGTAGACAGTCACAATAACCTCCACAGGATTTAACCGTAGAAATAACCCAGTAGAAAAATGGTGATGAACACACGCTCCACTTTAGTTCGTAGAAGTAGTCCCTCGAAGGCAGTGACGAGTAGATATTCCGTCCGCCGTAGCTCGCTGGGAACGATGTCCCCGTCTAAGGCTTCGGCCACCAGCCTTGGTAGACGGGCATCAACAACCCAGCTGATGGCTTCCAAGGCACCTGCCCTACGAAGAGCTTCTTCGGTAGAGGTGGAGGGAAAATCAAAAAGGGTCTCTGTTCTCCCGCAGATTGCGGAAGACAGCCAAGGGGAGGGCTCTAAGGCAGGGCAAATTTACGACAGGAAATTTTTCGCTACCGCATATCCAGCAGAGTCAAATCCCATGGGCCCATTGCAAAAAGCAAAACATGAGCTCATGCTGTTTATCAGGGACACCGTGAAGCACAGGGCTATTTTAGCCAAGACGCCCCAATTCTCGAATTGGGAAGAGCGTATCGGCTCAGTCTTAGCCCTGCTGCACAATCTTCCAGCAATTTGGCTGGGAGAGGCGGGGTCAGGAGTTGATGTTGGAACGGGAACCGAGGATCTCGTGGTGGAGGACCCGGTGTTGGAGCAAGAATTAGGGCCTTTGGCAGGCCCTAATCAGGAGCCGCAACCGGGATCTTTGCCTTTGGACGAGACCGATATCACCAAATTCCTCACTGTTTTTGGGGGAATTATGCGGGAGATGTTCAACACACTAGTTAGGGAGAATGAGGCCAAAACAGGAGGAAATGGGGAACAGGGACAACAGCTGGTGGGTCAGGAAGGGAAAAAGGGCAAGAAGAAGGGAAAGGGTCGGAATGCCAAGGTAGTTGTGGCAGAGGAACCTTGCGAAGGGGAAATTTGTTCGACGGACCAGGGATCTGGACCATTAGAGGGGCAAGAGGGTGCGCAAGAATGGCGGACGGTAAAGGGGAAGACCGCCGTGCGCCGGGAGAGACGGAAGAGGAAGAAGCAGCGTGAAGCTGAGCAAGCAGCCAGCCTCACCGCAAACACGCCACCTTCTGCTCCCCAACCCAAGCAAAAGCCGGCACCTGCTTCTAATCCCAGGGCCGGCCGAATGCCAAACGCCATCGAGCTTGAATCAATTGGGGGATTCAAGCACGCGGACATGATGCCTATCCTTAGGGAAACGGTGAAGAAAGAGGATGTGCAGAGAATCCGCACAAACTTTAAGGGTCATCTACTCCTGGAGCTAGCACCAATGTCGCACCAGGAAACGATGACCCTTTGGAGAGAGGTGTCTGCGGCCCTTGATGGCAAAGCAAAATGCCGTCCGCGGACACCCTCAGTGCGGGTGAACTGCACCAACATTCCGCCTGGCACTTCGTCCGAAGAAATTTCTTCGGAAATGAGTGCCGCGCTGGGCGTTGAAATTTTCAGCGACCAGATCACGACCGTAAAAACGCATTACGGTACGTTGGTCGCATTTTTCGACTGCCCAGCAATAGCGGTGACCGACCAGGCCCTGGCAAGGCAATACACGGTCGGTTTCAGCAAATGCTGCAGGCTTCGGCTTTTGGAGCGTCGGCGGCAATGCTACCGGTGCTACGAATACGGGCATACTGCTGCCCGTTGCCGTGGCAAGGACCGCAGTAGCAAATGCCATCGCTGCGCGGAAGATAAGCACGAGGGACCGTGCACTAGGGAGCGGAAGTGCTTGGGATGCGAGGGCCCGGATGCAATCGGGCATTCGCTGGGCCAGCGCAGTTGCCGCTACTTTGGAAAGGTAACCCCACAGCCCAGTCATGATTAGAGTGTTCCAACAGAACCTCAATCATGACCAAACGGCACAAGACTTGCTTTTACACAGTGCTCGTGCCGAGGGTTGTGATATTCTGATTATCTCGGACCCCTATTGGGTGCCGAATAATAACAGCAATTGGGTTACCGATACCACTGGACGGGTAGCAGTGGTATCAGTTGGGGATTATCCTTTTCAGCGCATCATTGACAACCAACGCGAGGACTTCGTTGTGGTCGAGATGCGGGGAATCGTTTTTTGTTCTGTCTACCTACCACCCGTGGGTTCCGATTTGACTGTCGAGGAGTACAAACGCAAATGGACCGAAATCGTGTCTGTACTTCCACGGAATCGGGACACCGTGATCGGGGGTGATGTAAACGCCTGGTCAGGTGCATGGGGGATGGAGCGGAGGCCAAACGACGGGGAAAGGGTATCTAGGGGGGGAGTTGTGATGGATGCGGCGGCTGCTCTGGGATTGGTTCTCCTGAACCAGGGCAACCAGAGCACTTGGATTGGGGCAAATGGTCGCAACTCCATCGTGGACGTATCCTTTTGCAGCCCCTCCTTGGTAGGGGACAACAATTGGCGCGTGTGTGACGAAACCCCAAGTGACCACAATACTATCAAGTTTGTGGTCGGCAGGGTTCCGAGACAGCGCGCCAACAACGAGGTACACTCAGCAGCGAATGGGGGAAGGTGGTCCACAAGATTCTTCGACAAGGATTTGTTCGTTGAAATCTTGAGGGACCAGGACATTTTTGGGCATGTTGCTACGCCAGAGGAGCTTACCCAGGCCATCACGGTGGCCTGTGATGGCACCATGCCTAGGCAACCCCCAAGGCGACAGGGCCGGCGGCCAGTTTATTGGTGGACGTCCGAGATTGATCGGTTGCGCAGCCATTATCACGGAATGAAACGGCGGTTCAACCGGGCCCGGACCGAGGAGCAGCGCGAGGAAAGGCGTCAAATGAAGTCGGACGCACGCGCTGCCCTGGAACGGGCCATCAAGCTCAGCAAAGACCAACACAAGCAGGATCTGCCGGAACAATTGGAACCGCACGGCTTTGGCCCTGCTTACCAAATCCGCAAGCAGCAGTGGGAAGGAGCTCGGGTTCCGATGGAACGGGATGCCAACAAGCTCCAGTTCATCGTGAATGAGCTCTTTCCCGATCGTCCCCCGATGGAGTGGCCCGAGACGGAAGTAGGTGAGGATCCACAGGATCCGGTCTCGGAGGAGGAGTTGGCGGAAGAGTTGAAGGAAATTGCCCGCTCACTCAACCCCAAGAAAGCTCCGGGGGACGACAATATTCCAAATATGGCTGCAGCTGCGGCAATTCTGGCTTTTCCGGAAGTTTTTGCCAAAAGCTACAAGCAGCTACTGGAGGCAGGCACTTTTCCCGACGCATGGAAGCGGCAACAACTGGTGCTGCTTACCAAGTCGGGAAAACCACCTGGGGAGCCCTCGTCATACCGGCCAATTTGTTTGCTGAGTGTGCTGGGGAAAATTTTAGAGCGGTTGATTCAGCGGAGGCTGACAACCCATCTGGAGTCGACCGGGGGACTTTCGGACGCCCAGTACGGTTTCCGTAAAGGGCGTTCAACCGTTGATGCCATCACTCGGGTGATGGACAATGGTAAAGTCGCTCTAGACAAAAAGCGAAAGGGGGATCGTCTCTGTGCGGTGGTAACGGTGGACGTCCGGAATGCCTTTAACTCGGCAAACTGGACAGCGATCGGCCAAGCTCTGCAGCGTAAAAACACTCCGCCTTATTTGCAGGCGTTGCTGCGGAACTATTTCATTGGCCGAACGCTCCACTACGATACGGATGAAGGAATAGTGTCGAGGACTGTATCTGCTGGCGTTCCTCAGGGTTCGGTTCTAGGACCAACACTTTGGAACGTCATGTACGACGACCTACTCCGCTTGCCGCTCGAAGGACTACGAGCGGACATCATCGGGTTCGCTGACGACGTGGCCTTCACATTTTTGGGAAGGACCACGGAACAGGTCAGCGCATTAGCAACGGCTAACCTGGAGAGGATCGAGCGGTGGCTGCAAGGAGTCGGTTTGGAACTTGCCCACCAAAAGACCGGGTTCATGATCTTTTGTACCCATCATGTCCCGCAGCTCGCAGAGCTTCAAGCGGGCGGTCACTCGATCCAATCCACGGAAACGCTGAAGTACCTGGGAGTGGACCTCTGCCGCAAACAGCACCACAGCCGGCATCTGGAGAGGGTGGTCAATAAGGCTTCACGGATTACGAATGCCTTGACCTGCCTGATGCCGAATAAGCGTGGTCCTAAGAGCCGCAGTAGGAGACAGCTCGTAAACGTCGGCAACAGTATCATCCGATACGGAGTTGCCACCTGGGGGCGATGGGTGCTCGACAAGGAAACCCATCGCAAATCGGTCCAAAGGGCGCATCGACCGGGGGCTCTCCGAGTCGCCAGCGCCTTCCAGACCGTTTCTTATGATGCCGCTTGCGTTGTTGCCAACACCACCCCGTTAGTCCTCCTCATGCAGGAGGATATCCGCTGCCACGACGAAAAGGTAGCGAGTGGTGGAGTTCAATCGGACATACGAAAGCGGCAACGGGAGGAGACGATGAGGCGCTGGCAGGACCAGTGGACAACGGGTGCAGGGCAACCAGGAGCACCAGGACTGAAGACGAGGAGGCTGATTCCAGACATTAATCTCTGGGTCAGCCGCAAGCATGGGGAAGTTGACTTTTTCCTCACCCAGCTCCTCACGGGGCACGGGTTCTTGCGCTCCTATTTCGTCGAGAAAGGCATCCTGGAAGGCTCGCCCAACTGCCCTGAATGTGGTGACGCCGTGGAAGACGTTGAACACGTGCTGTTCCACTGTCCACGGTTCGATCGGATCCGGAATGAGATGCAGCAGCGGTGCCATTCCCGAGTAACAATGGATAACATCGTCTCGGAAATGTGCACCCGCAGCGAAACGTGGGAGGCCGTCCGCGCCGCCGCCAGGACAATCTTCTCCACTCTCCAAGCGAGATGGGATGTTGAGCGTCCACCAACGGCAAGGCGACGCAGGCGGGCCAGACGGCGGGCGAGGGACGCAAATGGTGGTCCCTCAGGCCATGCGGCACGGCAACAACCCGCACCGCAAGGGCCACCGTAAGCTGGAAAGTTATTAATCTTTTATTTATTTTCGTTTCTTTCCAGCTTTCTTTTTTTTCTTCTCTCATCTATTTTCAGCTTTCTTCTACCTCTTTCTCCTTTTTCTTGGTTCCTCTATCCAAATCTCGTTTCAGGAGAACTGCCTTACGTGCTTGGAGTGGTGACCAACGATGCCGACCCCCCATTGCCCACCCGAAGCGTGGGCGATAGGACCAAAGGGACCGCGTCGCACCACGGTAAGCAGCGTAATAAGCAGAATCATCAGACCAGATCGCCGCAGAAGATGCGTCGTGACCCAGGGTGCAACCGCACACACGACTCCGCATGAAGTAATACGCACCACAAGCGTACCGGCCGAGTTGGGTGAGTCGGAGAGGGGGATGGAATATGCTCACTCTTCGTTAACAAAAAAAAAAAAAAAAAAAAAAAGGTAGCCAAATGCCACGGAATGAAACGGCGGTTCAACCGGGCCCGGACCGAGGAGCAGCGCGAGGAAAGGCGTCAAATGAAGTCGGACGCACGCGCTGCCCTGGAACGGGCCATCAAGCTCAGCAAAGACCAACACAAGCAGGATCTGCCGGAACAATTGGAACCGCACGGCTTTGGCCCTGCTTACCAAATCCGCAAGCAGAAGTGGGAAGGAGCTCGGGTTCCGATGGAACGGGATGCCAACAAGCTCCAGTTCATCGTGAATGAGCTCTTTCCCGATCGTCCCCCGATGGAGTGGCCCGAGACGGAAGTAGGTGAGGATCCACAGGATCCGGTCTCGGAGGAGGAGTTGGCGGAAGAGTTGAAGGAAATTGCCCGCTCACTCAACCCCAAGAAAGCTCCGGGGGACGACAATATTCCAAATATGGCTGCAGCTGCGGCAATTCTGGCTTTTCCGGAAGTTTTTGCCAAAAGCTACAAGCAGCTACTGGAGGCAGGCACTTTTCCCGACGCATGGAAGCGGCAACAACTGGTGCTGCTTACCAAGTCGGGAAAACCACCTGGGGAGCCCTCGTCATACCGGCCAATTTGT
>NW_026902648.1:325000-330000 GCF_943734735.2 Anopheles gambiae | reverse complement strand
CATGTACCAAAAATGTATCAACCTAGGCGTTGCTCAGTAGCTTTTGGCGGCACATGTAAAAAGTATTCGAGTTCAGATTCTTGGAACTTTGCGTATTGTTCAAAACTAATAAAGAAAACTAAATTATAAATGGGTAAAAGGCTAGGCGTTTCTCAGTAGCTTTTTTGCGCCACGTGGCAAAAGTATTCGAGTTCAGATTTCTGGGACTTAGCGTATTTTTCAAAATTGATTATGCAAATTGAAGTACAAATGGGGCATTAGCTAGGCGTTGCCCAGTAGCTTTTGGCGCCACATGGAGGAAGTAGTCGAGTTCAAATTTCTGGGACGTAGCGTAGTTTTCAATCATAATAAACCGAATCAAACATAAAAATCATGAAACTTACACCACGTCCCTAGGTTATGCACAAAACGTAACGATAAAGTGCCGGCCAGGTTAGAGGTGCACCAAAATTGTGTACCGATTAGGAAAAGTACTCTATGTTCCTATGACTTGGGTGAAAAGTGTTGATTAACTGCTGGTTAGGATAGACAGTTGCTTATCGTACACATCGCAAACGAACACCCCTTAGTGAGCAGTAGCAGAAGTCGATGGAACAAAGCGAATGCATTACAAACTGATCAAGTAAAATAAGGAACGCTACGTACTAGGACTTCTTTCCAAGAATGGTGTCCGCGACGGGAGGGCAAGCGTCCTTCCCAGGTTTCCCTAGTAAACCTTGTATGGTAAACATACCCAAGCGTGTCCGTAAGCACGCAACGATAGTCACGAACGAGCACATACCTAGGGAAAGTACTCTACGTACTAGGACTTCTGTCCAAGAATGGTGTCCGCGACGGTCGGGCACTGTGACGCAATTACCAAATCCTAGAATCGTACAAGCAGTGTGTACAAACATAAACATTAACGCGTTCGCTCGGGCTGCGCCGTCCGTGTTGAACACAAATGTGGGTGATAATATGAGTGGATAGACAAAAACATGCGTGGCGAAGACAGTTTTCTGCACGATGTGCACATAGCTCATTTCGTCGTCCCGGGCTAATGGAACAACACAAAAATATCGAGTATCTTTCTAGGTTTCTGTTATAAAAGGACAGGCCAAAAGGTGACCGGTTGAGATAAGCATTTTAAGCATACAAGCACTTAATTGCAACTTTTGATACAAAAACTAAGAACGTACACGTAGATTGTATCAACATGGACATCCATGATCGCGTACGCCCGGGCTGCGCCCTCCGTGTTATACTTTCCCTGATTGGTACACAATTTTGGTGCAAGTGTACCAACATGGACATCTATGAACGCGTACGCTCGAGCTGCACCCTCCGTCTTGTACTTTCCCTGATCGGTACACAGTTTTGGTGCACGGCTATCCCGACCGGCAACTTGTACCAACATCGACATCCATGAACGCGTACGTAGCGTACTTTCCCTGATCGGTACACAATGTTGGTGCACGGCATAGGAAATGGGCTTAAAATGGTCAAACTCAATCCATTTCCACTAAAGATAGTCAATAACAGCTGTGCCGATGAAGTAGGGCACGATGCAAGTCAATGTTATTTAATGAATTACATGTTCACCATACATTTTAGTACAAAATTGCTCGGTCAGACCTACAAAGTGCTATATCTCGAATACTAAACGTCGCAGATGGGTGTCGTAGAACAATTTTAAGTTCGTCTAACGATTCTACATCCGATTCTGGATAGTGGTTTTTCGACCACTTTTCAACATTTTGTGACACCCCGAACCTAGGGGCAGCTCCCTAGCTTTTTTCAAAAATGTGCACCGAACGGGCCAGAGAGCTCGAGTAGTCGAAAATTTTTTTTTTGCTAAAACCCCTCAAAACGTGTCAGGAACGCACCCTAGATGATGAAAAGTGCAACCAGAATGTCAATCGACAACATGCCCGAGGGTACAAATTTGCTATACGCGTCCCTAGGTAGGGTACTTTTTCATACAAACATCAACGTGTACGGTGCACAAAGTGCGCGGAACAAAAATTGCTCGGTCAGACCTGGTACGGGCCATAACTCGAATACTAAACGTCGCAGATGGGTGTCGTAGAACAATTTTAAGTTCGTCTAATGATTCTACATCCGATTCTGGATAGTGGTTTTTCGACCACTTTTCAACATTTTGTGACACCCCGAACCTAGGGGCAGCTCCCTAGCTTTTTTCAAAAATGTGCACCGAACGGGCCAGAGAGCTCGAGTAGTCGAAAATTTTTTTTTTGCTAAAACCCCTCAAAACGTGTCAGGAACGCACCCTAGATGATGAAAAGTGCAACCAGAATGTCAATCGACAACATGCCCGGGGGTACAAATTTGCTTTACGCGTCCCTAGGTAGGGTACTTTTTCATACAAACATCAAAGTGTACGGTGCACAAAGTGCGCGGAACAAAAATTGCTCGGTCAGACCTAGGACGGGCCATAACTCGAATACTAAACGTCGCAGATGGGTGTCGTAGAACAATTTTAAGTTCGTCTAATGATTCTACATCCGATTCTGGATAGTGGTTTTTCGACCACTTTTCAACATTTTGTGACACCCCGAACCTAGGGGCAGCTCCCTAGCTTTTTTCAAAAATGTGCACCGAACGGGCCAGAGAGCTCGAGTAGTCGAAAATTTTTTTTTTGCTAAAACCCCTCAAAACGTGTCAGGAACGCACCCTAGATGATGAAAAGTGCAACCAGAATGTCAATCGACAACATGCCCGGGGGTACAAATTTGCTCTACGCGTCCCTAGGTAGGGTACTTTTTCATACAAACATCAAAGTGTACGGTGCACAAAGTGCGCGGAACAAAAATTGCTCGGTCAGACCTAGGACGGGCCATAACTCGAATACTAAACGTCGCAGATGGGTGTCGTAGAACAATTTTAAGTTCGTCTAATGATTCTACATCCGATTCTGGATAGTGGTTTTTCGACCACTTTTCAACATTTTGTGACACCCCGAACCTAGGGGCAGCTCCCTAGCTTTTTTCAAAAATGTGCACCGAACGGGCCAGAGAGCTCGAGTAGTCGAAAATTTTTTTTTTGCTAAAACCCCTCAAAACGTGTCAGGAACGCACCCTAGATGATGAAAAGTGCAACCAGAATGTCAATCGACAACATGCCCGGGGGTACAAATTTGCTCTACGCGTCCCTAGGTAGGGTACTTTTTCATACAAACATCAAAGTGTACGGTGCACAAAGTGCGCGGAACAAAAATTGCTCGGTCAGACCTGGTACGGGCCATAACTCGAATACTAAACGTCGCAGATGGGTGTCGTAGAACAATTTTAAGTTCGTCTAACGATTCTACATCCGATTCTGGATAGTGGTTTTTCGACCACTTTTCAACATTTTGTGACACCCCGAACCTAGGGGCAGCTCCCTAGCTTTTTTCAAAAATGTGCACCGAACGGGCCAGAGAGCTCGAGTAGTCGAAAATTTTTTTTTTGCTAAAACCCCTCAAAACGTGTCAGGAACGCACCCTAGATGATGAAAAGTGCAACCAGAATGTCAATCGACAACATGCCCGGGGGTACAAATTTGCTTTACGCGTCCCTAGGTAGGGTACTTTTTCATACAAACATCAAAGTGTACGGTGCACAAAGTGCGCGGAACAAAAATTGCTCGGTCAGACCTAGGACGGGCCATAACTCGAATACTAAACGTCGCAGATGGGTGTCGTAGAACAATTTTAAGTTCGTCTAATGATTCTACATCCGATTCTGGATAGTGGTTTTTCGACCACTTTTCAACATTTTGTGACACCCCGAACCTAGGGGCAGCTCCCTAGCTTTTTTCAAAAATGTGCACCGAACGGGCCAGAGAGCTCGAGTAGTCGAAAATTTTTTTTTTGCTAAAACCCCTCAAAACGTGTCAGGAACGCACCCTAGATGATGAAAAGTGCAACCAGAATGTCAATCGACAACATGCCCGGGGGTACAAATTTGCTATACGCGTCCCTAGGTAGGGTACTTTTTCATACAAACATCAACGTGTACGGTGCACAAAGTGCGCGGAACAAAAATTGCTCGGTCAGACCTGGTACGGGCCATAACTCGAATACTAAACGTCGCAGATGGGTGTCGTAGAACAATTTTAAGTTCGTCTAATGATTCTACATCCGATTCTGGATAGTGGTTTTTCGACCACTTTTCAACATTTTGTGACACCCCGAACCTAGGGGCAGCTCCCTAGCTTTTTTCAAAAATGTGCACCGAACGGGCCAGAGAGCTCGAGTAGTCGAAAATTTTTTTTTTGCTAAAACCCCTCAAAACGTGTCAGGAACGCACCCTAGATGATGAAAAGTGCAACCAGAATGTCAATCGACAACATGCCCGGGGGTACAAATTTGCTATACGCGTCCCTAGGTAGGGTACTTTTTCATACAAACATCAAAGTGTACGGTGCACAAAGTGCGCGGAACAAAAATTGCTCGGTCAGACCTACAAAGTGTTATATATCTCGAATACTAAACGTCGCAGATGGGTGTCGTAGAACAATTTTAAGTTCGTCTAACGATTCTACATCCGATTCTGGATAGTGGTTTTTCGACCACTTTTCAACATTTTGTGACACCCCGAACCTAGGGGCAGCTCCCTAGCTTTTTTCAAAAATGTGCACCGAACGGGCCAGAGAGCTCGAGTAGTCGAAATTTTTTTTTTTGCTAAAACCCCTCAAAACGTGTAGAAAACTGATTTTAGATGATAAAAAGTGCAACCAGAACGTCAAACGACAACTTTGTTGGGGGTACCCTTTTTACTCTACGGGCCACTAGCTTAGGCGCGCCAACAGCGCTTTCCTCTCGGGTTCCCATTTTTTGCCCTCCTGGGATTATGATCATTTACTCATTGCCTACTATAGGGAAGGTACCTTGCTTCGAGGTCAAAAATGAAGATTTCACCAAATCGTAGTTTTAACCTCTATTTAGTCGTAGGAGCATGGTTTGCAGTGTCCGTGGGTCATATAAGCCCCCGTTTGGGTCATACGTCCCCTCCCCGATG
>NW_026902648.1:307500-317500 GCF_943734735.2 Anopheles gambiae | reverse complement strand
TGCTTCTGCTAGTCTCAGTTTCTAGAGTGCTTGATACAGTGTGTGTGTTTGTGTGTAGTGCTGTGTTGTGTTCTGTGTTAGCAATTCCAACCGTTATTAGCATCGCCTTCTGCGTTTATTATTCTAATTGTTTTTGCCGTCGGCTTTTTTCCTTCGGCATTGTAGCATCACCTTCTGTGTATTTTAATTTATTTGATTTTGCCGTCGGCTTTTTTCCCGTCGGCATTTTAACATCACCTTCTGTGTAATTATTTTATTTTAAAATTGTCGTCGGCTTTTTTCCCGTCCGCATTTAAGCATCACCTTCTGTGTATATATTTTATTTTAATTTTGCCGTCGGCTCTTTTCCCGTCAGCACACTAGCATCACCTTCTGTGTATTTATTTTATTTTAATTTTACCGTCGGATTTTTTCCCGTCGGCACACTAGCATCACCTTCTGTGCGTATTTTAATTTATTTTATTTGGTCGTCAGCATTTTTCCCGTCGGCATTTCTGCAAGTGTTTTAAATTAAAATTATTTTAGCGTTGGAATTGTTGACCGGTGCCATAAGTGCTACGTGTGAGTGAAGTGAAGTGATTCTGGGCCTTGAAGACTCCGATTGCTATTTTAATTAAGCCTTCTGCAAATATTATTTTTAAATAACCCACAACTGCCATTGGGAAATTAGCATCGCCTTCAGCGTTATTATTTAACTGCCTTCTGCATATTTATTTAAATATTATTCTTGAATTAGCATCACCTTCAGTGCCATATTAACTTAAAAATAATTTTATATAAGCCTTCTGCAATAATTGTGATTTAATTTCTCTTTACATATATTATCTAGAATCACCTTCAGTGTATTGAATATATTTTAGCCTTCTGCAAAATACAAAATATTAATTAATTTCTTTTAAAAACAAGTGCCTAAAGAAAATATTGTTATTTAGCATCGCCTCTGCGTTTTATTTAAAATAAGCTTTCGTTGACGACTTCGGTCGGAATCACTAGTGTTGTGTGTGTTGTGTGTGTGAATAAGTGAAGTGATTCCGTGTTTTGATAACTCCGATCGCAATTTGTTCTAAGCCTTCTGCAAATTTAAATTTAATTCTACAAACCCACAATTGCCGACGGGAATTTAGCATCGCCTTCAGCGTTTTTTAATAACTGCCTTCTGCAGAAAATTTAAATTAATAATTAAGAAATTCCAAAATAAGATAAATAAGCATTGCCTTCTGCAATTGAAATATAATATTTTTATTAAATAAATAAGCCTTCTGCATTGGTAACCTATTTAAAAAGTTTCCTTTTAATTTCGTCTATAGAATCACCCTCAGTGTTCAGATAAAATTTCAAATCATTCAACTAATCCTCGATATTATTTTAAATTAACTTTAAATTGCCCATATAAATTATTCATACTAATAGCATTGCCTTCTGCATTTTAATAAATTAACTAAGCCTTCTGCATCAAGCTTTCGTTGAGACTTCGGCCGGAATCACTAGTGTGTGTGTGTGTGAAAAGTGAAGTGTTCTTGTGTTGACCGTTCCGATTGCCATAAGCCTTCTGCATTTAATTTTATTTTAATTTTTTATTAAATTGCCTTTTTATAAATCCCAGTTTGCCGTCGGGAAATTAGCAGCGCCCTCCGCGTAGAAATAAAATTCCTTTCTATCAGTTGCCTTCTGCAAAACATTTTATGATTTTTAACAAATATATTATTTTAGTTAACGGTTTGCCCCTAGAAATTCAATTTATTATATCAAGCCCTCAGCAAACAAAATTATTTTATTAAATCGCCCTCCGCAAGAACAAACTTTGAATTTAAAAATATTATTAGACAATTAGTTTATTAGCATCGCCATCTGCGTAATTAATTAAACTAAGCCTTCAGCAAATAAGCTTTCGTTGAGCGGTCCGCGAGAACATTGTGCTTAGTGTGTGCTGTGTGCGAGATTCCCGATTCCATCTGTTCCGGCGACGAGATTTTCTCAAAGCGGCGTAGAAACATCGAGAGTTTTCAAACCGGCAAAAAGTTTAAAGTTTTTATAGAGTAGAATTTGAAATCCCATTTACAACCTAACCCAATCTCAATTAGCTCCCCAACTAAACCTTATTATATAAAACTGCATTTATTTTCTTTTTTCGATTCTCTCTCCCCCTCAGCATTAAATCTCATAATATATATAAAAAACTAACAATAGAAATAGTTTTTCAAAACACTTCACAAACATATTTTGAACCACCATTCGTAAAGTAGAAAAATTTCCCAAACCAGTAGAACTAACAATTTCAATTTTCAAAATCTATCCTTACCAAATTTCAAAACTCTCGTAAAACTAACAAAATAATCTCCAGTGTAGAGCGTAGAGTAAAGTGACCGGAAACCATTTTACCTGTATCCCGTAGCATAGCCAAAAATATAACGGGACACTTGGTCCATTTTACCTGTAACGTTGAAGCACACACGTCTCCTCACGTAGTTTGTCACTTTTAAGCACTCTTAAATTTCATTCATTTCATTCATTTCATTCATTTCATTCAAATCTCGAAAACTCTGAAAAAACTTAAATTTCACATAGAAAGCCTTCTGCGAAAATTTTAAAATTATCCCCAGTTCAGTTTTTATCCATGAGCAAATTATTTTCAATTAAAAAAAAAAAAATATTTATTTAATTTTTTCACTCAAATATTTAAACGAATAATTGTTAAAAAATCCTTTATTTAAAATAATTAACTTACATCGCCTTAAGCACAATAGAGCAAATTAATAAATTACAATTTCAAATTCAACGCTCAACAATTAGACAAGCATACTTTCCATCACAATCCAATTAGTTATATTCCCTTACAAAATTTAATCTCAATTATTTAATACATTTATACACTTTGTATTAGTTTTCATATAAAATAATTTAACAAATTCTAATATTTACCAACAAATTTCCAATAACTTCTTTTAAATAATAATTCGTCTTCTCCAACCATAACCAATAACCCTTTTACAAGCAGAAGTTAAATAATCACGTAGTTATTTTTTCTCCCGGTTCTTTGCATGTAAAAAAAAAAAAAAAATTAATGAATTTAAATAGTTTAAATAATTATTAATATTAATTAATTTAAAAATAACAAAATAGTTTGAATTGACATTTCAACACTTGACATTTGACGTTGACATATAATCAAACTGACAGCTCAATATATCTGACACCTAACGTCACCTTGACATCTTGAATTGGTTGACAGCTATAATTTAAATTCTTTGACAGTTGCAACCGATTAAATAATAATTTAAAAAATCAATTAATTATATTTAACCAACTAAGTTAAATTAAAATTTCGTTCCTGAAGTTACAATTTGTTACATAATAATAAACTTTAAATTCCTTGTATATTTCCCAATATCATTCGATTAATTAAAAATTTTAATATCCAACTTAAAGATACCTTCAATTTTTGAAAAGACACACAACAGTAAAAAAAAATCAAACCACCATTCGTAAAGTAGAATAATTCCCCAAACCAGTAGAACTAACAATTTAAATTTTCAAAATCTATCCTAACCAAATTTCAAAACTCTCGTAAAACTAACAAACAAATCTCCAGTAAGGGAGCGTAGAGCAAGGTGACTGGAAAGCCATTTTACCTGTATCCCGTAGCATAGACAAAAATATAACGGGACATTTGGTCCATTTTACCTGTAATGTTGAAGCACACACGTCTCCTCACGTAGTTTGTCACTTTTAAGCACTCTTAAATTTCATTCATTTCATTCATCTCATTCAAATCTCGAAAACTCTGAAAAAACTGAAATTACACATAGAAAGCCATCTGCGAATATTTTAATATTATCCCTAATTCATTTTCTATCCATGAGCAAATTATTTTCAATTTAAAATAAAATTAATGTTTAATTTTTTTTCACTCGAATATTTAAACGAATAATTGTTTTAAAAAAAAAAAAAATCCTTTGTTTAAAATAATTAACTTACAACGCCATAAGCACAATAGAGCAAATTAATAAATTACAATTTCAAATTCAACGCTCAACAATTAGACAAGCATACTTTCCATCACAATCCAATTAGTTATATTCCCTTACAAAATCAAATCTCAATTATTTAATACATTTATACACTTTGTATTAGTTTTCATATAAAATAATTTAACAAATTCTAATATTTACCAACAAATTTCCAATAACTTCTTTTAAATAGTAATTCGTCTTCTTCAACCATAACCAATAACTCTTTAATAAGTAGAAGTTTTAATAATCACGTAGTTATTTTTTCTCCTGGTTCTGTGCATGTATTAAAAAAAAAAATTATTAGTTTTCTGATTTAAATAATTTAAATAATTATTAATAATAAATTCTCTTAATAATAACAAAATAGTTTGATTTGACATTTTAACACTTGACATCTAACGTTGACACACAATTAATTTGACAGCTCAAAATATCTGACACCTAACGTCATCTTGACATCTTAAATTGGTTGACAGTTATAATTAAAATTCTTTGCAGTTGCAACCGATTAAATAATAATTTAAAAAATCAATTATTTATATTCAACCAATTAAATTAAATTAAAATCGCTTATGCTTAAGTAACAATTTATTACACAATAATAAATTCAATTCTATTAATCCTTAAATACACAACTTCATACCCTGTTGACATTTAAATTGTTTGGACAGCTTGTTTAAACCTAACATTTACCGTTATTGACAACAAATAGACTGACAGCTATTAAACTAAAATTTTAATCTCGGAAAACTCTTTCATGTTATGGAATTCCCCTTTTTCTAAATTTAATTAAAGTTTACTTAAATCCGCTTCCAATCATTTAATTCGCTTCCTAAGCTTTTTCTTTTAATTATCAATACCATCTAACCCAGTAAATACTTTCTCCGTTGCATCAATTTGAAAATAACTTTAATCATCTTATTTGATTATTCCCATGACATTAAATTGCATCCATTAGACATTGACGTAAAACATCACGGTACCATTGACACTCAAATAGATTTGACAATTTATCAATAACTTGAATGACAGTGACATCAAACGTCTCATCATATTGACAAAAAAGTAATTGACAATTTGATTACAGCGCAAAATCCATTGACATCTAACGTTTCTAAACTTGACAATAAATTCATTTTCCCGTTTAAATTAAAATTTTGACATTAAAATTCATCCCTATTCTGACAATAATTACTTAATTAATCAATCAATCAACCTACTTGCGAAATTCCTTAGAAAATCAGTAGACAGTCATAATAACCCTCATAGAATTTAACCGTAGAAACTAACCGGTAGTAAAATGGTGATGAACACACGCTCCACTTTAGCTCGTAGAAGTAGTCCCTCGAAGGCAGTGACGAGTAGATATTCCGTCCGCCGTAGCTCGCTGGGAACGATGTCCCCGTCTAAGGCTTCGGCCACCAGCTTTGGTAGACGGGCATCAACAACCCAGCTGATGGCTTCCAAGGCACCTGCCCTACGAAGAGCTTCTTCGGTAGAGGTGGAGGGAAAATCAAAAAGGGTCTCTGTTCTCCCGCAGATTGCGGAAGACAGCCAAGGGGAGGGCTCTAAGGCAGGGCAAATTTACGACAGGAAATTTTTCGCTACCGCATATCCAGCAGAGTCAAATCCCATGGGCCCATTGCAAAAGGCAAAACATGAGCTCATGCTGTTTATCATGGACACCGTAAAGCACAGGGCTATTTTGGCCAAGACGCCCCAATTCTCGAATTGGGAAGAGCGTATCGGCTCAGTCTTAGCCCTGCTGCACAATCTTCCAGCAATTTGGCTGGGAGAGGCGGGGTCAGGAGTTGATGTTGGAACGGGAACCGAGGATCTCGTGGTGGAGGACCCGGTGTTGGAGCAAGAATTAGGGCCTTTGGCAGGCCCTAATCAGGAGCCGCAACCGGGATCTTTGCCTTTGGATGAGACCGATATCACCAAATTCCTCACTGTTTTTGGGGGAATTATGCGGGAGATGTTCAACACACTAGTTAGGGAGAATGAGGCCAAGACAGGAGGAAATGGGGAACAGGGACAACAGCTGGTGGGTCAGGAAGGGAAAAAGGGCAAGAAGAAGGGAAAGGGTCGGAATGCCAAGGTAGTTGTGGCAGAGGAACCGTGCGAAGGGGAAATTTGTTCGACGGACCAGGGATCTGGACCATTAGAGGGGCAAGAGGGTGCGCAAGAATGGCGGACGGTAAAGGGGAAGACCGCCGTGCGCCGGGAGAGACGGAAGAGGAAGAAGCAGCGTGAAGCTGAGCAAGCAGCTAGCCTCGCCGCAAACACGCCACCTTCTGCTCCCCAACCCAAGCAAAAGCCGGCATCTGCTTCTAATCCCAGGGCCGGCCGAATGCCAAACGCCATCGAGCTCGAATCAATTGGGGGATTCAAGCACGCGGACATGATGCCTATCCTTAGGGAAACGGTGAAGAAAGAGGATGTGCAGAGAATCCGCACAAACTTTAAGGGTCATCTACTCCTGGAGCTAGCACCAATGTCGCACCAGGAAACGATGACCCTTTGGAGAGAGGTGTCTGCGGCCCTTGATGGCAAAGCAAAATGCCGTCCGCGGACACCCTCAGTGCGGGTGAACTGCACCAACATTCCGCCTGGCACTTCGTCCGAAGAAATTTCTTCGGAAATGAGTGCCGCGCTGGGCGTTGAAATTTTCAGCGACCAGATCACGACCGTAAAAACGCATTACGGTACGTTGGTCGCATTTTTCGACTGCCCAGCAATAGCGGTGACCGACCAGGCCCTGGCAAGGCAATACACGGTCGGTTTCAGCAAATGCTGCAGGCTTCGGCTTTTGGAGCGTCGGCGGCAATGCTACCGGTGCTACGAATACGGGCATACTGCTGCCCGTTGCCGTGGCAAGGACCGCAGTAGCAAATGCCATCGCTGCGCGGAAGATAAGCACGAGGGACCGTGCACTAGGGAGCGGAAGTGCTTGGGATGCGAGGGCCCGGATGCAATCGGGCATTCGCTGGGCCAGCGTAGTTGCCGCTACTTTGGAAAGGTAACCCCACAGCCCAGTCATGATTAGAGTGTTCCAACAGAACCTCAATCATGACCAAACGGCACAAGACTTGCTTTTGCAAAGTGCTCGTGCCGAGGGTTGTGATATTCTGCTTATCTCGGACCCCTATTGGGTGCCGAATAATAACAGCAATTGGGTTACCGATACCACTGGTCGGGTAGCAGTGGTATCAGTTGGGGATTATCCTTTTCAGCGCATCATTGACAACCAACGCGAGGACTTCGTTGTGGTCGAGATGCGGGGAATCGTTTTTTGTTCTGTCTACCTACCACCCGTGGGTTCCGATTTGACTGTCGAGGAGTACAAACGCAAATGGACCGAAATCGTGTCTGTACTTCCACGGAATCGGGACACCGTGATCGGGGGTGATGTAAACGCCTGGTCAGGTGCATGGGGGATGGAGCGGAGGCCAAACGACGGGGAAAGGGTATCTAGGGGGGGAGTTGTGATGGATGCGGCGGCTGCTCTGGGATTGGTTCTCCTGAACCAGGGCAACCAGAGCACTTGGATTGGGGCAAATGGTCGCAACTCCATCGTGGACGTATCCTTTTGCAGCCCCTCCTTGGTAGGGGACAACAATTGGCGCGTGTGTGACGAAACCCCAAGTGACCACAATACTATCAAGTTTGTGGTCGGCAGGGTTCCGAGACAGCGCGCCAACAACGAGGTACACTCAGCAGCGAATGGGGGAAGGTGGTCCACAAGATTCTTCGACAAGGATTTGTTCGTTGAAATCTTGAGGGACCAGGACATTTTTGGGCATGTTGCTACGCCAGAGGAGCTTACCCAGGCCATCACGGTGGCCTGTGATGGCACCATGCCTAGGCAACCCCCAAGGCGACAGGGCCGGCGGCCAGTTTATTGGTGGACGTCCGAGATTGATCGGTTGCGCAGCCATTATCACGGAATGAAACGGCGGTTCAACCGGGCCCGGACCGAGGAGCAGCGCGAGGAAAGGCGTCAAATGAAGTCGGACGCACGCGCTGCCCTGGAACGGGCCATCAAGCTCAGCAAGGACCAACACAAGCAGGATCTGCCGGAACAATTGGAACCGCACGGCTTTGGCCCTGCTTACCAAATCCGCAAGCAGCAGTGGGAAGGAGTTCGGGTTCCGATGGAACGGGATGCCAATAAGCTCCAGTTCATCGTGAATGAGCTCTTTCCCGATCGTCCCCCGATGGAGTGGCCCGAGACGGAAGTAGGTGAGGATCCACAGGATCCAGTCTCGGAGGAGGAGTTGGCGGAAGAGTTGAAGGAAATTGCCCGCTCACTCAACCCCAAGAAAGCTCCGGGGGACGACAATATTCCAAATATGGCAGCAGCTGCGGCAATTCTGGCTTTTCCGGAAGTTTTTGCTAAAAGCTATAAGCAGCTACTGGAGGCAGGCACTTTCCCCGACGCATGGAAGCGGCAACAGCTGGTGCTGCTTACCAAGTCGGGGAAACCACCTGGGGAGCCCTCGTCGTACCGGCCAATTTGTTTGCTGAGTGTGCTGGGGAAAATTTTAGAGCGGTTGATTCAGCGGAGGCTGACAACCCATCTGGAGTCGACCGGGGGACTTTCGGACGCCCAGTACGGTTTCCGTAAAGGGCGTTCAACCGTTGATGCCATCACTCGGGTGATGGACAATGGTAAAGTCGCTCTAGACAAAAAGCGAAAGGGGGATCGTCTCTGTGCGGTGGTAACGGTGGACGTCCGGAATGCCTTTAACTCGGCAAACTGGACAGCGATCGGCCAAGCTCTGCAGCGTAAAAACACTCCGCCTTATTTGCAGGCGTTGCTGCGGAACTATTTCATTGGCCGAACGCTCCACTACGATACGGATGAAGGAATAGTGTCGAGGACTGTATCTGCTGGCGTTCCTCAGGGTTCGGTTCTAGGACCAACACTTTGGAACGTCATGTACGACGACCTACTCCGCTTGCCGCTCGAAGGACTACGAGCGGACATCATCGGGTTCGCTGACGACGTGGCCTTCACATTTTTGGGAAGGACCACGGAACAGGTCAGCGCATTAGCAACGGCTAACCTGGAGAGGATCGAGCGGTGGCTGCAAGGAGTCGGTTTGGAACTTGCCCACCAAAAGACCGGGTTCATGATCTTTTGTACCCATCATGTCCCGCAGCTCGCAGAGCTTCAAGCGGGCGGTCACTCGATCCAATCCACGGAAACGCTGAAGTACCTGGGAGTGGACCTCTGCCGCAAACAGCACCACAGCCGGCATCTGGAGAGGGTGGTCAATAAGGCTTCACGGATTACGAATGCCTTGACCTGCCTGATGCCGAATAAGCGTGGTCCTAAGAGCCGCAGTAGGAGACAGCTCGTAAACGTCGGCAACAGTATCATCCGATACGGAGTTGCCACCTGGGGGCGATGGGTGCTCGACAAGGAGACCCATCGCAAATCGGTCCAAAGGGCGCATCGACCGGGGGCTCTCCGAGTCGCCAGCGCCTTCCAGACCGTTTCTTATGATGCCGCTTGCGTTGTTGCCAACACCACCCCGTTAGTCCTCCTCATGCAGGAGGATATCCGCTGCCACGACGAAAAGGTAGCGAGTGGTGGAGTTCAATCGGACATACGAAAGCGGCAACGGGAGGAGACGATGAGGCGCTGGCAGGACCAGTGGACAACGGGTGCAGGGCAACCAGGAGCACCAGGACTGAAGACGAGGAGGCTGATTCCAGACATTAATCTCTGGGTCAGCCGCAAGCATGGGGAAGTTGACTTTTTCCTCACCCAGCTCCTCACGGGGCACGGGTTCTTGCGCTCCTATTTCGTCGAGAAAGGCATCCTGGAGGGCTCGCCCAACTGCCCTGAATGTGGTGACGCCGTGGAAGACGTTGAACACGTGCTGTTCCACTGTCCACGGTTCGATCGGATCCGGAATGAGATGCAGCAGCGGTGCCATTCCCGAGTAACAATGGATAACATCGTCTCGGAAATGTGC
>NW_026902648.1:300000-302500 GCF_943734735.2 Anopheles gambiae | reverse complement strand
CAAACTCAATCCATTTCCACTAAAGATAGTCAATAACAGCTGTGCCGATGAAGTAGGGCACGATGCAAGTCAATGTTATTTAATGAATTACATGTTCACCATACATTTTAGTACAAAATTGCTCGGTCAGACCTACAAAGTGCTATATCTCGAATACTAAACGTCGCAGATGGGTGTCGTAGAACAATTTTAAGTTCGTCAAACGATTCTACATCCGATTCTGGATAGTGGTTTTTCGACCACTTTTCAACATTTTGTGACACCCCGAACCTAGGGGCAGCTCCCTAGCTTTTTTCAAAAATGTGCACCGAACGGGCCAGAGAGCTCGAGTAGTCGAAAATTTTTTTTTTGCTAAAACCCCTCAAAACGTGTCAGGAACGCACCCTAGATGATGAAAAGTGCAACCAGAATGTCAATCGACAACATGCCCGGGGGTACAAATTCGCTATACGCGTCCCTAGGTAGGGTACTTTTTCATACAAACATCAACGTGTACGGTGCACAAAGTGCGCGGAACAAAAATTGCTCGGTCAGACCTGGTACGGGCCATAACTCGAATACTAAACGTCGCAGATGGGTGTCGTAGAACAATTTTAAGTTCGTCAAACGATTCTACATCCGATTCTGGATAGTGGTTTTTCGACCACTTTTCAACATTTTGTGACACCCCGAACCTAGGGGCAGCTCCCTAGCTTTTTTCAAAAATGTGCACCGAACGGGCCAGAGAGCTCGAGTAGTCGAAAATTTTTTTTTTGCTAAAACCCCTCAAAACGTGTCAGGAACGCACCCTAGATGATGAAAAGTGCAACCAGAATGTCAATCGACAACATGCCCGGGGGTACAAATTTGCTCTACGCGTCCCTAGGTAGGGTACTTTTTCATACAAACATCAAAGTGTACGGTGCACAAAGTGCGCGGAACAAAAATTGCTCGGTCAGACCTAGGACGGGCCATAACTCGAATACTAAACGTCGCAGATGGGTGTCGTAGAACAATTTTAAGTTCGTCTAATGATTCTACATCCGATTCTGGATAGTGGTTTTTCGACCACTTTTCAACATTTTGTGACACCCCGAACCTAGGGGCAGCTCCCTAGCTTTTTTCAAAAATGTGCACCGAACGGGCCAGAGAGCTCGAGTAGTCGAAAATTTTTTTTTTGCTAAAACCCCTCAAAACGTGTCAGGAACGCACCCTAGATGATGAAAAGTGCAACCAGAATGTCAATCGACAACATGCCCGGGGGTACAAATTTGCTCTACGCGTCCCTAGGTAGGGTACTTTTTCATACAAACATCAAAGTGTACGGTGCACAAAGTGCGCGGAACAAAAATTGCTCGGTCAGACCTGGTACGGGCCATAACTCGAATACTAAACGTCGCAGATGGGTGTCGTAGAACAATTTTAAGTTCGTCTAACGATTCTACATCCGATTCTGGATAGTGGTTTTTCGACCACTTTTCAACATTTTGTGACACCCCGAACCTAGGGGCAGCTCCCTAGCTTTTTTCAAAAATGTGCACCGAACGGGCCAGAGAGCTCGAGTAGTCGAAATTTTTTTTTTTGCTAAAACCCCTCAAAACGTGTAGAAAACTGATTTTAGATGATAAAAAGTGCAACCAGAACGTCAAACGACAACTTTGTTGGGGGTACCCTTTTTACTCTACGGGCCACTAGCTTAGGCGCGCCAACAGCGCTTTCCTCTCGGGTTCCCATTTTTTGCCCTCCTGGGATTATGATCATTTACTCATTGCCTACTATAGGGAAGGTACCTTGCTTCGAGGTCAAAAATGAAGATTTCACCAAATCGTAGTTTTAACCTCTATTTAGTCGTAGGAGCATGGTTTGCAGTGTCCGTGGGTCATATAAGCCCCCGTTTGGGTCATACGTCCCCTCCCCGATGAAAATCGTCATATGACTATAGGCCGAACTTATGAAGCAAAAGTGGTGTCTGGTGGGTTCTGCCGATGATCTTAACCTATGATTTTGAGTTTCCACTCTTTCAAAACGTTTCCTGGAGCAGTACATCACGGGTCTACGGACCCAAAGACTTCGTTGCGATGGTTTCAAGCATAAAAGTTGTAACAGTTAAGGGTTTTTAATACGCGTATATTAAATCATTGCTTGAAACTAAGCTTCGTTGTCTTTAAACTCTGCAAGACCAATCGAACTTCTTAGGGAAACTCGAAGCATTCACGCTAAGCTGGTGGTGCAGGGCACATAGCGTGATGAAACCGGGTTTCCCTACCAAATGTGGCATATTTTTTCCCTGAGAGCGAAGCTCAGACCCACGTAGGGGAGAGCGAAGTGGAACTTAAATGTTCAATGCAGCAAATGTTCGCCATGCGGATAAACAAGTTGGAATAGTTCAATGTAGTGTAATGCAAACACGAATCGCAAATAACGATACGGGACCCAGAAGCAATTCTGCGGATCCCTCGGGGAGTGGTGAGTTGATATAAATTAGAGGTGAAAATCCAAGTTGTTCGGGCTCCGGCTCGGC
>NW_026902648.1:275000-292500 GCF_943734735.2 Anopheles gambiae | reverse complement strand
GCCGCAAACGCGAAAAGGCAGAAGACCAGTGGCTGATGACCAACAGCCTGGTCCGAGTGGGTTGCAAAGGTTGCAACAACAACAACAACAACCATCGAGGTTGACCCCTGTTAGGGAAGCGGTGGAAAATATTCCAAGTCCGAGAAACGGACCGAATATTAATGAGGGTAGCATTAATAAGAGGAAGAAGAAGAAGAGCAAGAAGAAGCAGAATAAGCCCAGGAAGCGGCCTGAGGCTCTGCTGATATCGGACTGCACTTCCGAGGAGCTGGCGAAATTGCTCAAGGAAATGAAGCAGTCCGATGCTCTTAAATCGGTTGGAGAGACAATCTCTAAGGTCCGACGGGCCCAGAATGGAGGCATGTTGCTAGAATTGAAGCAGGGTAGTTCTGCTAGTGCAATTGCCCCAAAGGTTAAGGAAGCGGTGAAGGGCAAGGCGTCAGTGAGAACGCTAGCTCCTTCTAAAATGATTGAGATCATGCATCTCGATGAAATTACCACCCCAGAGGAGGTTGCGGAGTCTGTCAAAGCACAGCTCAACATCGAGATAGAAATAGATCGTATCAAAATGAAGAAAGGCCGCGCGGCCGGTACGCAGTGGGCACGGATCAACGTATCGCTGCCAGACTTTCAAAGCTTCCTGAATTTGGGAAAGCTGAAAGTTGGTTGGTCGATATGCCATATCCGTGAGGTAATGGAGGAGCAGAAATGCTTTAAGTGTTGGAAGGTAGGCCATACGAGCTACCATTGTAGGGAACCAGACAGAAGTAATCTGTGCTGGAAATGCGGTTTGAGTGGACACAAGAAGCAAGCTTGTACCAACTCTGTTAAGTGTTTGGATTGCGGTACGAGGTCACAGAACCCTCACGCAACGGGCAGTTATATGTGTCCCCGAAGGCGAACGATTAGATAATAATGGTTAGGTTGCTACAACATAACCAGAATCATAGTTATGCTGCATTTCAGTTAATGTGGCAAACGATTAGGGAAGAATCTGCGGATATAGTGTTGATTGCAGATCCGTATCTGGCAACAACCAACGTCAAAGTGTTACGCAATGACGATAACACAGCAGCGGTAGTGGTTAACGCGGACTTACCAGTTAAGGTAGTCAGTAAGGCTCTGAAGGGTTTAATGATAGTTGACATAGGTGATATGCGAGTGGTTAGCGTTTACGCGCCACCTAGATTTAGTATGGAAGAGTTCCAGATCATGTTGGATAACACGGTAATGGCCGTAACCGGTATCCACAAATTCGTTATCGGGGGGGACTTCAACGCTTGGTCAGCAAGTTGGAACAACCAACTTGGCGAGCGTGGAGAAACCCAGAAACGAAGAGGTGAGTTGGTCTTATCAACCTTTGCGCAGATTGACGCAATTTTATTGAACGACGGCAGCACCCCAACTTATGTTGGACCAGGGCGTACGTCAGTAGTTGATCTTACTTTTGCGAGCAGAACCATAGCAAGATCATTTAAGTGGGAGGTGTTATCTAGTTATATGAACTCGGATCATCGTGCGATACGAATAGATCTCGAGACGCAAAGCGTGCGTAACCTGTCCCGACCCATAACGGGATGGAGCATCAAGTATTTTAGCAAAGATATATTTGAAGTTATGATGCAAGCCGCTTTTGAGACCGAGGTCACAACAAGCGAAGACTTAATGCGTATACTTGTCACGGCGTGTAATGCGACGATGACTAAGCGTAAGAGGTACACTCCTAACAAGAGTGCATTTTGGTGGACGTTAGAGATTGAGGCACTTCGCAAAGAGTGCAAACACCGCGATCGATTAGCGCAAAGAGCATTCAATACTGATCTCTATTCTTCTTTTAGGGACGAGTTCAAGGTGGCAAGGAATGCCCTCAAGCGATTGATCAAGCATACCCGACAGAGGAAGTGGAAAGAGTTCCTGGGAACAGCGAACAACGCATCATTTGGTATTGTATATCATACGTTCAAGAAAGTGGCCGAGGGTTCGATTGGACCCCGAACCATGACATTGGACGAGTTTAGGGAAGTGGTGAGCGAGCTTTTTCCTACTCACCCAAACACGGTGTGGCCTGAATATCGTATCGATCAGCCACGAGAGTTTGAAAGAATTACTAATGATGAGATTCTTGCGGTTGCCAGGAGACTACCCAACAAGAAGGCGCCGGGACCAGATGGTATCCCGAATGAGGCGCTGAAAGTTGGTATGTTGACTGCAACCGATGCATTTTGCAGGGTTTACCAAGGCTGTTTAGAGAACGCGAAGTTCCCCGATGAGTGGAAAAGGCAGAGGTTGGTGTTAATACCGAAGCCGAACAAACCACCAGGGGAACCGGGTTCGGTTCGCCCCATTTGTCTACTAGACGGGGCAGGTAAAGGTTTAGAACGCATCATAGTGCAACGGTTAAATGCACACATTGAGGAGGTCAACGGACTGTCTGACGACCAATTTGGTTTTAGAAGTCGTCGATCAACAGTTGATGCGATTCAACGGGTAGTGGACATTGTTTCGGTAGCTAGAAGCAGAAACCGATACAGTGGACGGTATTGTGCAGTTGTTACATTAGATGTTACTAATGCTTTTATCAGTGCTTCATGGTTGGCGATTGCAAATGCATTACAGAGAATTAACACTCCTAAGTATCTTTATGATATCATTGGTGATTATTTTAGGAATCGTGTGCTGATGTATGATACCACAGATGGACCGGCAGAGATTGCAGTCACATCGGGCGTACCTCAAGGCTCGGTACTTGGCCCAACGTTATGGAACCTCATGTACGACGGTGTCCTACGAGTTGCAATGGTGGAAGGTGCACGGATTATCGGCTATGCAGACGATATAGTGTTGTTGGTGGAAGGTAATTGTGTTGATGATATTGAAATTCTCGTTTCCAGCCAGATTCGCATCATCGACAGATGGATGACCGATAATGGATTAAAGATAGCCCCGACCAAGACCGAGTTTATTATGGTCAGTTCCCATCAGAGGATACAGCATGGGGCTATCAGGGTAGGTGATCACGTAGTACATTCGTCGCGCAGCTTAAAGTATTTGGGGATGGTCTTAGATGACCGCCTCGAATACACTTCACACATCAGGTATGCGGTGGAGAGAGCGACGAAGCTATGGACCACCTTGGTAAGGATGATGCCTAATAAGGCAGGTCCGAGTAGTAATGTTAGGCGAGCAATTGCTCTTACTGTTGTGGCGAAGGTCCGGTATGCCTCGCCCATTTGGTGTCATACCCTTCGATTTGCTAACCGTAGACAATGGCTACGTCGGTTTTACCGGCCAGTAGTCCAGCGTGTTATCTCTTCTTTCAGGACAACTTCTCACGATGCAGTCTGCGTGCTTGCGGGAATGATCCCGCTGCATCTCCTCCTGGACGAGGACTCCAGGACTTTTCATCGGAGACGAGCAGAGAACATCGCCGGATCGGTTGCACGTAACATGGAACGTGTCACAACTATGGAACGATGGCAACGAGAATGGGATGAGAGTGTTCACGGTCGGTGGACATACCGTCTCATACCCGACGTCAACAGATGGATAAGTAGAAGATTTGGTGGTGTAGATTTCTTTCTTTCTCAGTTTCTTTCCAGCCATGGCTTCTACGCCTACCAGCTTCATCGGATGCAGTTAACGGGTTCGCCGCTATGCGATGCGTGCGAGGAACCTGAGGACGCCGAACACACGATATTCCATTGTGTACGTCATCGTGAACTGATCATCAGACTTCAGCATCAAGTCGACGAAGAGTTAACGCCGGAGAACATCATCGAAGTTATGTCTGCTAACAGATATAACTGGAGCATGGTTCATCAAGCAGTACGGACGATTATGATTCGACAACAGCATCGAAGACACGTCATCGAACGAGGCGAACGACGTGCTTTGCTCGCCAACATCCAGTTGGCCTTGCAGAGCAGCGACAGTGACGACGAGTAACGACAAGGATTCATCGTAGTTCATCGTAGCTTCATCGCCGAGGGCTAGACAGTGGCTAATCACCACTGTTGGAAGCCATTCGTTGCCTGGGATGATGGACATCCACCGCCCGAGTGACGTCGATACCCTAACGGGTGATCCACTCGGGGCCGGTTGAAGGCACGGAGGGGTTTTAGTGAGTAAGAATCTCACACTACCGGGGTTGATCACCCAGGTGTCTTATGCAAGATTTCCCCTTCGATAAAAAAAAAAAAAAAAAAAAAAAAAAAAAAAAAGGTAGCCAAATGCCTCGTCATCTAATTAGTGACGCGCATGAATGGATTAACGAGATTCCCTCTGTCCCTATCTACTATCTAGCGAAACCACAGCCAAGGGAACGGGCTTGGATGCACTAGCGGGGAAAGAAGACCCTGTTGAGCTTGACTCTAGTCTGGCATTGTAAGGCGATATAGGAGGTGCAGCATAGGTGGGAGGGCTTCCTCGTGGAGCTCGCCTCTGAGATACCACCACTCTTACTGTTGCCTTACTTACATGATTGGGTGGAACAAGCGCGGGCCCCAGGTCCGGATCGTGCGCGCACCTCCTCCGGGGGGCTGTGGCGGCGGTTCGCCTGCGCGCGCCCAATGCGCCGTGTTTCTCGCTCAGCGTCCAGTGTGTCGCTGGGTGGTGCCGCCGGGGAGACTGCATCGTAGCATCGTCGTGTGTAGCGTGTTACCCGCTTGTCCGACCGTGAGCCGTGGCCCGCAAGGGTACAAGCTTGCGTACGTCGGTGCATTCGTGGTGCACTGCTTCTGCGCGGTCGATCGTTTATGATGTCACGTTTGCCCCCGGTTCCGCGCGCCGCCCGGCTCGAAGACTCCTGGACAGGTCCTTTCGGTCCACGTCATGGACAGTGCCAGGTGCGGAGTTTGACTGGGGCGGTACATCTCCAAAACGATAACGGAGGTGTCCAAAGGTCAGCTCAGTGTGGACAGAAACCACACGCTGAGCATAAGGACAAAAGCTGGCTTGATCCCAACGTTCAGTACACTTCGGGACAGCGAAAGCTTGGCCTTACGATCCTTTTGGTTATAACGAGTTTTTAGCAAGAGGTGTCAGAAAAGTTACCACAGGGATAACTGGCTTTTTTTTTTTTTTTTTATAACGGGTTTCTTTATTTTATAGAATCCCTCACCCACCCCTACAATGTATACCCGCGAGGGTTTTTTTGAAGGGGGTCCTGAGCCGTATTTGGCCAATCTGCAACCGTGCTTTTGCACCTTTCACTTTTATTCAAATTCAAATAAATTAAAATTCTTTTACTCCTATCGTACTCCAGTCGGAGTCTTCTGGTTCAGCTTTCGCTGCTTCTACTGCAGCGCTGTGAATCTAGCGGGAGGCAACTTCCGCCTCGACCGCTGCCACTTGTTCAGCAGCGCTTAGGCCACCGTCTTCGACTACTGCTGCAGCCTCCTCCACCTGTTGCGATGTCTCACGAGACGGTCCGTCAGCGTGTTCCGCGATTGCTCGGCCGTCATCGTCATCGCTTCTTGCCCGGCTGGACACTCCGAGGAGCCGACGGTTTCGCCTCCTCTCCCTAAACCGCGCTTGCCGTTCACGAAGCGCTGCACGTCGCTGAGCGGTCCGTGGTGAAGCTGGTGGGGTTGGGGGAAGTCCAGCTCGACGTTCTTCCCGCCGGCGTGCTGTTGCTGCTCGCCGGTTGGCGTTGCGTCGCTCGTTACGGGCCCGCCGCACTTCCGCGCGTTGGGCCTCCAGCTCTGCTGCGTCTTCGTCCTGACGCTCGATGACGTTAACAGCCAATGCTGCCCGCTCCTCGTCCCACGCTCGCTGCAGTTGGGCCGTTATTCGCTTCGCGGCTTCGCAAATACGACTCCAGCTATCGGCGTCGCGCAACAAGTGCCGCTGGAGGGTGTCCGGACAGACAGGGTCCGGACCTCCCTCGCCGAGTAGCTCCTGTCGAACTGCCGCAAAGCGTGGGCACTCGAAGAAGGCGTGCTCCGCCGTCTCTGGGACGCCGACGCACAACTGGCAGTCTGGGGACGACGTGAATCCATTGTGGCACAAGTAGTCACGGAAAAATCCGTGTCCGGACAAAACCTGTGCCAGATGGAAAGTCATATCTCCATGTTTCCTAGACTGCCAGTCGCCGACCGATGGAATTACACGGTGCGTCCACCGCGTGTGCCGGCTAGCATCCTGTTGCAGTGCGTCGGCATCCCATTCCTCCTGCCAGCAGTCGATGGTGTTCTGCCGCTCCGTCGCCCGGATGTCCTCCCTCGTTGCAGCACGGTCTGGAGCAAGGAGTTGTTGGTGAACCCGAGCATCCTCGTTGATGAGGTGGCATATCGGTACGAGTCCAGCGAGTAGGGTGGCCGTCTCATACCTGACGGTACGGAATGCCCGTGCCACCCTGATGGCTGCTTTTCGCTGAACTCGTTGCAGCATCCGCCGGCACTCTCGCACCTGAGTTGCCTCAGCCCAGACGGGAGCAGCATACCGCAACACCGATTCTGCCACATACGCCAGCAGCCTTGACTTGGCCGTCCTGGGGCCGCTGTGGTTTTGCATGAGGCGCGTTACAGCTGCCACCACGCGCGACGCCTTTTCGGAGACTTTCGTGACGTGATCTCGCCATTTCAGGTGATCTTGGAGCTGCACGCCCAAGTACCTGATGCTCCTAGAAGACTGGACTTCCACGTCACCGACGCGAAATGTCACCTGCGGCGGAGTCTTCTTGCTTGAGATCAGGACGGCTTCAGTCTTGGCTGGGGCCAGCTCCAGACCGTGCTGTTGCATCCAACGTTGGACCTGGTCAACGGCCTCCTCTGCTCTCGCGCGAACCTCGTCCGTGGTGGTAGCAGGTACCAACAGCGCCAGATCGTCCGCGTATCCGATGACTTCGACGTCGGGAGGTAGCGGCACATCCAGCACCCCGTCATACATGATGTTCCACAGAGTTGGGCCCAGGATGGACCCCTGTGGAACACCGGCGGTTACATGCCGTACGGCGGGGCCTTCGCTCGTGTCAAAGTACAGCACACGATCCTCGAAGTAGCTTCGAAGCATCCGTTGGAGGCCGACGGGAACACCTTTTGCCTGAAGGGCGCTGGCAATGGATTGCCAGCTGGCCGTGTTGAACGCGTTCTTCACGTCCAACGCCACCACAAGCAAGAAACGGTTATCCCGGCCGTTCGTTCCCCGGAACGACATGGCGGTACGGCCGGCCTCAACAACCCGCTGGATGGCGCTCACTGTCGACCGCCCTCGACGAAATCCGAACTGCCGGTCCGACAGTCGGGGTGAAGACGGCTCCTCGAGATGTTCATTGAGGCGATTCAGGATGAGGCGCTCAAGTACCTTCCCCAGTGCGTCGAGCATGCAGAGGGGTCGGTACGAGCTGCTCTCTCCCGGAGGCTTCCCCTGCTTCGGCAGCAACACCAGTCGTTGCCTCTTCCACTGCGCCGGAAACGAAGCGCGGTTGAGGCAATCCTGGTACAGGACCCGGAAGACCTCCGGGAACAACATGATGGCCGTCTTCACTGCCGCATTCGGGATGCCATCGAGCCCTGGTGCTTTGTGATTTGCCATCTGGCTCGCGATGAGCAGCAGCTCGTCGTCCGTTACCGGTGCAATTCCCGCCGTTGTTGTTGCTCCCTCGACGCTTCCAACGTTGCTCAGCTGCGACCAGTCGCAGGGCGGATGCTCAGGGAAGAGGTCGGATACAATGCGTTCGAGGACGACCCGGTCCGCTTCTGAAGGCGTCCGACTGCCCCGGAGCCGGGACATGACGACACGGTATCCTGCCCCGAACGCATTCTCTTCTGCAATTTCGATCAGCTCCTGGAACAAGTTCCGCTTGCTAGCTCGAATTGCTCTACTGAGCTCCGCCCTTGCTGTCCTGTGCTCAGCTGCTGCTATGCTGCGCTCCTCCAAGTCAGCCGTCTGCAGCAACCGGTCACGGGCAACCTCGCAATTGTTCCTCAGTCGAGCCAGGAGGGGAGACCACCAAAAGATGTTCCGATGCGGGTCTTGGTGCACTCGGGTAACCCGTTGCATCGTCTCGTCGCAGGCCTTGAGCATGGCTGCGATCATACCCTCCTGGCTCGTTGCGCGTTGGACAAAGTCCGCAGCGAACAGCGCCTCGAGGAATGAGGAAGGAGAAAACTGCGAGGTTTTCCATCGGTGGCCAGCGTGACGCACACGCCTCTGGCTTGAGGAATCACCCTGCTGCGACGATGGTTGCCGCTGTCGTTGCTGCTGTTGCTGTTGTGATAACTGCTGCTGTTGTAAGGACTGCTGTTGCTGCTGCTGCTGTTGCTGCTGAGACGACTGTTGCGCTGGCTGCTGCTGGTCCTGCAGCTGCTCGGGCGATGCTGGTGTTCCTCCCACGGTGTAGAGAACATAGCGGTGGTCTTACGCGGTGTATCTTGTGCTAACAACCCAGGTGTCAGGGCGAGCGATCGACGGGCTCGCGAATGCCACATCCACTATACTCGGGAGAGCCACCCCGTTGCCATCAAACGTGTATTCCCGACCTTGATTAATCACGATTAGGCCAAGCTGCTCCACCATTCCGTGCAGCTCTTCCCCGCGGTCGCAAGTCCTCGGGCTGCCCCACTCCTCATGTCTGGCGTTAAAATCGCCGGCGACGACGACTTGAGGGTGGGAGAAGCCTTCGAGTTCTATTGCTTCCAAGAAGCGCTCGAACTCTGCGAGGTTAAGGCTTGGTGGAGCATAGCAGCTGATGAAAACCACTCCGCCGATCTGCGCTGCAACCAACCCCTGAGCTTCACTGCACCACACCCGCTGTATTGGTAGCTCACCGACAGCTACCACCGCTACCGCCTTGCAGCTGCTGAATGCCCACCGGCCGTTGTTTTCAGGTGGGCGCAGAACATCAGAGAGAATGAGCACGTCTGCTTTCTCCTCTCTGGCAGCTTGCAGCACCAGGTTCTGGGCATCACGGCCATGGCCCAGGTTCGCCTGCAGAACTTTCAGGGCCGGGAACATCGTTGGGCCGAACGAGCACATTCGCTGTGGCCTATGTGGTGAGCACCACCGCACAGTGCGCACTTTGCCTCATTCTGGCAGGATCGTGCTTTGTGTCCGGTAAGCCCACAGCGGATGCACAGATTCTGCCGATCTGCGGTGGAACGGCAGTTCGAGGCGATGTGGCCCATCTCCAGACAGCGGAAACAGCGCTGTCGCTCTGGAGGCGTTGGTGGGGCTGCTCGAACCTTGCTCACACAGTCGCACAGGAACAGTTTAAGTCCTTCCAACTGCCGAGCCGACTTCACAGGTAGCCGGATGCGTGCTCGCTTCGAACCATCCGGTAGTTCCCAAATGCTGGCAGAAACAACTCCAGCACTCGCGCCAATCTTAGCATCGAGGGCAGCAATGATATCTTCCTCCGTAGCAAGGGGATCGATATCGACTACCAGCAGCTCACCCATTTCTGTGACAAGCCGACTGACGCCTGCGTCGCCGATGATTTTGCGGACGCCTTCCAGCATAAGCGGAGCGTTTGCCGTCTTGCTCAGCTCCATACGTAGCAGCCTAGCATGAGTTCGGCGGCCCTGCTTAATATGCCCTTTCATTTCGCTGTGAGCCGCGTCCAGACGAATGGCTTTGCGCACCTTGTCGTAAATGCCATCCCAGGTTTCGCCTTCGCTGGGAGACACCTCGATGATGTCAGGCCTCGGCTTTCGCTTACGCTGTAGCTGCTGCTGCTGCTGCATACGCTCCTGCTGTTGCTGCTGCGAGCCAGCGACCGCCTGTCGCTGTGGCTGACGTTGCTGCTGCTGCTGTTGATGCTGCGCGATACCGACTGCCTGTCGCTGTAGCTGACGCTGCTGCTGCTGCTGTTGCGGCTGCTGCTGGGAGCGTGGCTTACCCGTAGCTTTGCCGCGATATCTACGCCGTACGACCTCGCTGTAGGTCAGTTCCGGCACAGCGTCTTCGCGGACGGCTGTCGATGCCTCGCTGTGCGGCGGCATGACTACGCGCGACGTCGACGCGCGGGGCTGCTCCTGCTCGTGCTGATTCCGCTGCTGTTGTTGTTGCTGCTGCTGCTGTTGCGCAGAGGATCGGCGCGGCAACGGAGTTGGTGGTTGACGCGGACTAGATGACGGTTGTCCGCCGCCAACCTTTGCCGCCAACAGAGAGTTGAGCACATCTCGGTCGCGTTGATGTGCGGCGGCTAACTTCTCCATCTGCGCCTCGAGCTTCTCCTCACGGCGCTTTGCCTCCTCCTTTTCCTCCTGCAGCAGTTGGCACATGCCGGTTATCTGCTCCAGGAGTTTTGCGTTTTGCTCCTTCATAGCGATATTCTGCTCCTCGAGGCGTTGGATGGTTGCTCTGAGCAACTCGAGCTCCGGAGCCGGTGTCGCGGATGCAGCTTTTGGCTGTGCAGTGGGCTTGTTGATGCCTGTGGCGCTTACCCGAGGCAGCGCAACACGAGGCTCGGTCGCAAACAGCTTGGAACTGTGAGCCAAGCTGGTGCGGCAATCCACCGACATCGCCCTAGCACCCGAGCGGGTCGATCTCCCGGGTGCTTCCATCGCGATAACCGACGTTCGCGATGGGTGGGGTAAAATAACCCTGGGGGTCGAAATGACCCCGGGGGTCGAATGACCCAGGGGGTCGGAATGACCCCTGGGATTCTGCGCCGCCTAGCTGGTGTTCTGCTATAATGTAGATCTTCGCTTCAATTCCGCTGCTTAGATGAAAACGGTCCAATTTATGCCCCCCTGGTGGTCGGGGGGGGAGGGGGAGGGGGTGGGGTAAATTTCGGGAGGGTGCGTCTCGCGCGTGGGGAATTATTCCGCACCAGTCCCGAATTCCCCCGGTGCGTTTATACGTCTAAACGGTTCGACCCCGATTTCCACCCTTTTTGGACCTCTTTTTTTTTTTTTTTTTTTTTTTTTTATCTATGCACTTCACCGGGTGGGGGGGAGGGGAAAAGGGTAGAAAATAATTTTCCCGTGTTTGTTTTGTCACTCTCTACCACCCTACAGCTTCTCCGAATTTTTCGAAAAATTCGAGCAGTTTCGAAAAAAAATTCGAGCACTTTTCGAGCGCCTCGATTCGGGCAGATTCGAGCTCCCGCTGACACTACACCACTTCGCTGAATTTTACGCACACTTTTAAATATTCGAGCAGTTTTTCGAGCACTAACGATAAATTCAAATTTTGCTGTACGGGAACTGCTTCCCAGACCAAATTTGCTTTACGGGTATCCCTCAAATGTCACCGAAAACGTCAAAAATTTTTTTCGTGATTTTCACTGATTTTTTGATTGCATCTTATTGTACACGTTAAAACAAGCACATCGGTGAAAACCGCACTTAATTCGGGCCAAAACTCACGGAGTTATTCACGTTTTTGTAATTATTCCGTTTTTACGAAAAACACGTGCTCCGGCGGAAGCACCCCCGACACTTTTTAGTTTTGCGTTTTTCCGCCGATTTCTCGTCCGTGTTTTCGCACAATGCTTAGAACGTCGCTACGCGCACCTTTCAAACCACATCCGGACAAAATCCGTGCCAATTTCACTAAAATATTTGCATGCAAAGTTCCCCATACAAAATGTATGGGGAAAAAACATACACACTTTTTTACACTTTTCACTGCTCGGATCGTCTCGAAAACACAATAAAACGTTTCAGCACCACCAATTTAACTAAAATGGAGTGTTTTCGGGGCCGAAAACGCTAATTTTTTTGCCCCAAATTTCCACACCCGGAATTCTAGCGCTACCGGGGGGGGGGGCCCACGTACACACAACAGCACGATTTTTCACTTTTACAAAAAATCACCGATTTTCGGGTAAATAACACCGTCTAAAGGTAAAACGGGTGCTCTGAACTCGTTTTTAGCACTTTCCGAGCGATCCGAGGCCGTTTTACACACTTTTTTCCGAAACTCTGTCGGAGCGTGTTTACATCCGTCTTCACTCGACGGCTACTCGATGAACACTAACAGGGATAACTGGCTTGTGGCCGCCAAGCGTTCATAGCGACGTGGCTTTTTGATCCTTCGATGTCGGCTCTTCCTATCATTGTGAAGCAAAATTCACCAAGCGTAGGATTGTTCACCCTTTCAAGGGAACGTGAGCTGGGTTTAGACCGTCGTGAGACAGGTTAGTTTTACCCTACTGGTGTGTGCTTATAGTCGCTATCTTAACGGAATTCCTGTGCAGTACGAGAGGAACCACAGGTACGGACCACTGGCTCAATACTAGTCCGACCGGACTTTGGTATGACGCTACGTCCGCTGGATTATGCCTGAACGCCTCTAAGGTCGTAGCCAATCCGAGCTGATAGCGCTTCTCAAACCCATTAGGTGTTCGGAAGCTAGCGGGCCTAACAACCCTCTGAGATCCGTTGGAGTCTGCGTCTGCAGCCCGGCGTCTCATCCCGCTATACCTAGGCCGCAACGAGTGGAGTTCGCTGCACGTGTTAGTACCGTAACTGGGAACGCCGTTGGCTTGAGCTCTGCCCAACGTGGATATACCTAGTTTCGACACCTATCAACCGCCCGCAAACGACGGGACTTCAGGCTGGGAGCTGCGAGTTGTAGAGATGCGTTCGCATCGATCCTCTCAGGCGACCCATGCTTGGTGGTTTGTCCGTGTGCCCCTTCCTCGATGTGCGCAAGCTCGTCTTGGTCTGGGGACCACGTCGACACAGGGGATACTTTTGTGAGAGCAAGAGTGTACTTAGTTGAGTGTAGCAAGGGATCGCGTGCCCCTTCCTCGATGGCGCAACGAACCATCTTGGTCTGGGGACCGTGGTGCCGTGCTCTGGTGAAGCTTGGTGCGTGCTCTTTCCTTGTCAGACGAGTGACTTGACTTGGTCTGGAGACCGTTCCTTTACACTAGTGGACAAGAGCTGGCTACTTCCGTGTCAGACGAGTGACTTGACACGGTATGGAGCGGAACACGTAACACTAGTGAGCTTGTCGGCGTGCCTCGTTCTCGACTTGATTGTCTTGATGTGAGAAACGTGCCGACCAAACCAGTAAGCTTACACACCTGCTCGTTACAAGTTGTATAAGTTAATCCGTTTGGGCCGGTTGCCTTGCACTTGTTGGTGTTGTTGACCATGTTCGGTTAACACGTCGTGTGTCGTGGTGGCCGGCCTTGGTAGTAGGATGTCTTGTGCATGTGACGTGTTGACCTGGTTTGGTCGATGTGTCGTCGTGTACGAGATGACCTACTTACCCGTCAGTTGTCCAAGTTGTATCATGTGTTGACTTAGTTGACGTGTCATGTGCATGGATGATTGGCGTACGGGTCATGTATGGTGCACTTGCTTCAGTTGAAGGGATGTACTAGTACAGTTATATTAATTGTTTATTTCACGATCTGGTCTTTTGGCTGGATCGCGAAAAAAACGCTAAGTCCCAAATCTTGAACTCGAGAGGAGAGCGCTGATGACAACCTTTTGGACTGGAGCTCCCTAGAATTCGGCTTTTTCCTTCTCTAAAGGGATGCACTGTTGTATGAATTGTTTATTCACGATCTGGTCGTTGGATTGGATCGTGAAAAAAAAACGCTAAGTCCCAGATCCTGAACTCGACAGGAAAGCGCTGATGGCAAACATTTTGACTGGAAGTCCCTAGAAAACGGCTTTTTCCTTATTGGCATTATGTGGCACGTTTATTGTGGCTAGAACATTAATTATCCCCCAAATGGCACCAACGCTTGGCGAAAGTCTCGAAATACTCCTATCCCGACGCACCAGCAACCGCAACACGATGCAAAATAAATTGCACGAGCTGCTGATACTTGTACCATGCACGGTACACGGTACCAAATTATACCCCTGAAAGTGTGCAATTTGGTGCTATAGTAGGAAATTTGGTTGGGCAAGCCTAGCTACGCGTGTCGCTACGCGTGTTGCATGGTGGTCGATCAGAGGTATGCAAAAGCACCTATCTAGGGGAATTACTTTACGTTCTAGTAGCAAGTTCGATTTTTCGGTCCAGCACGGCAGTAATCCTGCATGCATACACTCCATGTACCAAAAATGTATCAACCTAGGCGTTGCTCAGTAGCTTTTGGCGGCACATGTAAAAAGTATTCGAGTTCAGATTCTTGGAACTTTGCGTATTGTTCAAAACTAATAACGAAAACTAAATTATAAATGGGTAAAAGGCTAGGCGTTTCTCAGTAGCTTTTTTGCGCCACGTGGCAAAAGTATTCGAGTTCAGATTTCTGGGACTTAGCGTATTTTTCAAAATTGATTATGCAAATTGAAGTACAAATGGGGCATTAGCTAGGCGTTGCCCAGTAGCTTTTGGCGCCACATGGAGGAAGTAGTCGAGTTCAAATTTCTGGGACGTAGCGTAGTTTTCAATCATAATAAACCGAATCAAACATAAAAATCATGAAACTTACACCACGTCCCTAGGTTATGCACAAAACGTAACGATAAAGTGCCGGCCAGGTTAGAGGTGCACCAAAATTGTGTACCGATTAGGAAAAGTACTCTATGTTCCTATGACTTGGGTGAAAAGTGTTGATTAACTGCTGGTTAGGATAGACAGTTGCTTATCGTACACATCGCAAACGAACACCCCTTAGTGAGCAGTAGCAGAAGTCGATGGAACAAAGCGAATGCATTACAAACTGATCAAGTAAAATAAGGAACGCTACGTACTAGGACTTCTTTCCAAGAATGGTGTCCGCGACGGGAGGGCAAGCGTCCTTCCCAGGTTTCCCTAGTAAACCTTGTATGGTAAACATACCCAAGCGTGTCCGTAAGCACGCAACGATAGTCACGAACGAGCACATACCTAGGGAAAGTACTCTACGTACTAGGACTTCTGTCCAAGAATGGTGTCCGCGACGGTCGGGCACTGTGACGCAATTACCAAATCCTAGAATCGTACAAGCAGTGTGTACAAACATAAACATTAACGCGTTCGCTCGGGCTGCGCCGTCCGTGTTGAACACAAATGTGGGTGATTATATGAGTGGATAGACAAAAACATGCGTGGCGAAGACAGTTTTCTGCACGATGTGCACATAGCTCATTTCGTCGTCCCGGGCTAATGGAACAACACAAAAATATCGAGTATCTTTCTAGGTTTCTGTTATAAAAGGACAGGCCAAAAGGTGACCGGTTGAGATAAGCATTTTAAGCATACAAGCACTTAATTGCAACTTTTGATACAAAAACTAAGAACGTACACGTAGATTGTATCAACATGGACATCCATGATCGCGTACGCCCGGGCTGCGCCCTCCGTGTTGTACTTTCCCTGATTGGTACACAATTTTGGTGCAAGTGTACCAACATGGACATCTATGAACGCGTACGCTCGAGCTGCACCCTCCGTCTTGTACTTTCCCTGATCGGTACACAGTTTTGGTGCACGGCTATCCCGACCGGCAACTTGTACCAACATCGACATCCATGAACGCGTACGTAGCGTACTTTCCCTGATCGGTACACAATGTTGGTGCACGGCATAGGAAATGGGCTTAAAATGGTCAAACTCAATCCATTTCCACTAAAGATAGTCAATAACAGCTGTGCCGATGAAGTAGGGCACGATGCAAGTCAATGTTATTTAATGAATTACATGTTCACCATACATTTTAGTACAAAATTGCTCGGTCAGACCTACAAAGTGCTATATCTCGAATACTAAACGTCGCAGATGGGTGTCGTAGAACAATTTTAAGTTCGTCAAACGATTCTACATCCGATTCTGGATAGTGGTTTTTCGACCACTTTTCAACATTTTGTGACACCCCGAACCTAGGGGCAGCTCCCTAGCTTTTTTCAAAAATGTGCACCGAACGGGCCAGAGAGCTCGAGTAGTCGAAAATTTTTTTTTTGCTAAAACCCCTCAAAACGTGTCAGGAACGCACCCTAGATGATGAAAAGTGCAACCAGAATGTCAATCGACAACATGCCCGGGGGTACAAATTTGCTATACGCGTCCCTAGGTAGGGTACTTTTTCATACAAACATCAACGTGTACGGTGCACAAAGTGCGCGGAACAAAAATTGCTCGGTCAGACCTGGTACGGGCCATAACTCGAATACTAAACGTCGCAGATGGGTGTCGTAGAACAATTTTAAGTTCGTCTAATGATTCTACATCCGATTCTGGATAGTGGTTTTTCGACCACTTTTCAACATTTTGTGACACCCCGAACCTAGGGGCAGCTCCCTAGCTTTTTTCAAAAATGTGCACCGAACGGGCCAGAGAGCTCGAGTAGTCGAAAATTTTTTTTTTGCTAAAACCCCTCAAAACGTGTCAGGAACGCACCCTAGATGATGAAAAGTGCAACCAGAATGTCAATCGACAACATGCCCGGGGGTACAAATTTGCTCTACGCGTCCCTAGGTAGGGTACTTTTTCATACAAACATCAAAGTGTACGGTGCACAAAGTGCGCGGAACAAAAATTGCTCGGTCAGACCTACAAAGTGTTATATATCTCGAATACTAAACGTCGCAGATGGGTGTCGTAGAACAATTTTAAATTCGTCTAATGATTCTACATCCGATTCTGGATAGTGGTTTTTCGACCACTTTTCAACATTTTGTGACACCCCGAACCTAGGGGCAGCTCCCTAGCTTTTTTCAAAAATGTGCACCGAACGGGCCAGAGAGCTCGAGTAGTCGAAAATTTTTTTTTTTGCTAAAACCCCTCAAAACGTGTCAGGAACGCACCCTAGATGATGAAAAGTGCAACCAGAATGTCAATCGACAACATGCCCGGGGGTACAAATTTGCTCTACGCGTCCCTAGGTAGGGTACTTTTTCATACAAACATCAAAGTGTACGGTGCACAAAGTGCGCGGAACAAAAATTGCTCGGTCAGACCTAGGACGGGCCATAACTCGAATACTAAACGTCGCAGATGGGTGTCGTAGAACAATTTTAAGTTCGTCTAATGATTCTACATCCGATTCTGGATAGTGGTTTTTCGACCACTTTTCAACATTTTGTGACACCCCGAACCTAGGGGCAGCTCCCTAGCTTTTTTCAAAAATGTGCACCGAACGGGCCAGAGAGCTCGAGTAGTCGAAAATTTTTTTTTTTGCTAAAACCCCTCAAAACGTGTCAGGAACGCACCCTAGATGATGAAAAGTGCAACCAGAATGTCAATCGACAACATGCCCGGGGGTACAAATTTGCTATACGCGTCCCTAGGTAGGGTACTTTTTCATACAAACATCAACGTGTACGGTGCACAAAGTGCGCGGAACAAAAATTGCTCGGTCAGACCTTGTACGGGCCATAACTCGAATACTAAACGTCGCAGATGGGTGTCGTAGAACAATTTTAAGTTCGTCTAATGATTCTACATCCGATTCTGGATAGTGGTTTTTCGACCACTTTTCAACATTTTGTGACACCCCGAACCTAGGGGCAGCTCCCTAGCTTTTTTCAAAAATGTGCACCGAACGGGCCAGAGAGCTCGAGTAGTCGAAATTTTTTTTTTTGCTAAAACCCCTCAAAACGTGTAGAAAACTGATTTTAGATGATAAAAAGTGCAACCAGAACGTCAAACGACAACTTTGTTGGGG
>NW_026902648.1:262500-265000 GCF_943734735.2 Anopheles gambiae | reverse complement strand
CCAACTCGAGATGGTGTCGAGCCATCCATTCCATCACTGATGTTATTGCCTGTTCTGCAGCAGCTTTCACCGTGTCTGGGGTTGTGCCTGGGACCAGCAGCACCAGGTCATCGGCATACCCCAGGATCTCCGCATCGGGTGGCAGGGCGATGTCCAACACACCGTCGTACATCGTGTTCCACAGGGTGGGGCCCAAGATAGACCCCTGTGGAACCCCTGCCGTGACGGACCGCACTACCGGGCCATCAGAGGTTTCATACACCAGCTCCCGGTCCTGGAAATAGCTGTGTATGATACGTTGGAGGCCGGCGGGAACACCTTTCGCCTGCAGCGCAGTGGCGATGGCCTGCCAACTGGCTGTGTTAAACGCGTTCCTCACATCTAGCGCAGCAACTAGGAGGAACCGTTTGTCGCGTCGGTTCGTGCGACCAAACGACATCGCACGCTGGCCGGCCTCAACAACCCTCTGAATAGCGCCGATGGTCGAGCGCCCTCTGCGGAAACCATACTGCCGGTCCGACAGTCGCGGTGAATCTGGATCTTCTAGATGCTCGTGCAGCCTGTTTAGTATCAAGCGCTCAAGCACCTTGCCCAGTGCATCCAACATGCACAAGGGCCGGTACGAGCTACTCACTCCTGGGGGTTTTCCTGGCTTCGGGATGAGTACGAGGCGCTGCCTCTTCCACGCTGCAGGAAACGTGCCGTTAACGAGGCAGTCCTGGTACAGCGCTGTGAAAACCCCCGTGTGCTCGAGAATGGCTGCTTTCACCGCCGCATTTGGGATACCGTCGAGTCCCGGGGCCTTTTTATTGGCCATGCGGCGTGCGATGAGTTTGAGCTCATCGTCCGAGACATCTGCTACTGCTCCTGACTGCTCCTCTCCCTCGATGGTAGCCGCTTCTGGCCAGACGAGGGGCGGGTGCTGGGGGAAGAGATCGGACACGATGTGTTCGAGCCTGTCCCGCTCCGTCTCGGGTGGCGTCCGTCCACCACGGAGGTGGGACAGAACGACGAGATATCCGGCTCCGAACACATTCTCCTCGGCGATATCGATCAGCTCCTGGAACGAATTCCTCTTGCTGGCCTTTATCGCCTTCCCCAGCTCCGCCCTCGCTGATCGATGTTCTGCTGCGGCGATGCTCCGTTCCTGCAGGTCACTGGTCTGCTGCATCCGATCACGGGCGCGTTCACAGTTCTCTCGCAGCAGCCTGAGCAGCGGCGTCCACCAGAACAGGTCACGATGGGGGTCACTGTGCGACGTTGTGACCCGCTGCATCGTCTTGTCACACGCGGCGAGCATGATCTCAACCATGCGTTCATGACTTACCGCCCGTTCTGAGAACCGCTCGTCTAGCAGCGTCGAAAGGAAGGCTCGCTGCGAGAACTGCGTCGCCTTGTAACGCCGACCCGCATGTCGAATGCGCCCCTGGTGTCTCCTCCGTGGTGATGGTGAAGGCTCGTTTGCGACGGGGACTGTGGTGCCAACAGTGTACGTGATGTACCGGTGGTCGGAGTACGAGTACTCACTGCACACGTTCCACGTTCCCGGCTGCGCGATGGTTGGTGTCGCAAACGCCACGTCCACGATGCTCGCTGTTGCCGCTCCGTTGCCGTCGAAGGTGCTCGTCGTGCCCTGATTTAGCACAACCAGGTCTAGCTGCTGTATGGCACTGAGCAGCTCTTCCCCCCTGTCGCTGTTACGCTCGCTTCCCCATTCCACGTGCCAGGCGTTGAAGTCGCCGGCAATGACGACCTGTGGATGGGAAATCGCTTCGAGCTGAACTGCTTCAATGAAGCGCTCGAACTCGTCGGTGGGCTGACGAGGTGGAGCGTAACAGCTGAGGAAAGTGGTGCCGCCGATCTCGGCAGCGACGAGTCCCGGTGTGTTGCTGCACCAAATCCTCTGGAGAGGAAGAGACCCAGTAGCGACGATGGCAACCTTCTTCGAGCAGTCGAAGGCCCATCGACCGTTGTTGGTAGGCGGTCGATACAGCTCCGACAGCAGCAGCACGTCCACTTTCTTCTCTCGGGCAGTTTGGAGGGCAATGTCCTGGGCCCTCTCTCCTCTGCCCAAGTTCACCTGCATTACTCGCAGTTGTGGGGTCATTGCAAGGCCGACCGGGCGCAGTCGGGGTGTCCAATTGCGTGTGGACCACCGCACTTGAGGCACTTTGGTTGAGAAGTGCATGCCTTTGCCATGTGCCCCACAACGCCGCAGCGTATGCACATGTTTTGCCGATCGTCGGGTGAACGGCAGTCATGGGCCCGATGACCCAGCTCGAGGCAGCGATAGCAGCGCACACGCTCTCGAGGGGTCGGCGGCGCGGCTCTGACTTTGCTGACGCAAAAGCCCAGCTTGATCTTTGTGCCGTCGAGTTCACTCACGAACTTTGCAGGCAGTCGCACGTACGCCCGCTGGGTGCCATCGGCCATCTGTGTCATTGTGGTCGACACAATTCCCGCTCCCGACTCGAACTTGCTGTCAAGCAGCGAAGTGAGG
>NW_026902648.1:252500-260000 GCF_943734735.2 Anopheles gambiae | reverse complement strand
CCTTCCTCGATGTGCGCAAGCTCGTCTTGGTCTGGGGACCACGTCGACACAGGGGATACTTTTGTGAGAGCAAGAGTGTACTTAGTTGAGTGTAGCAAGGGATCGCGTGCCCCTTCCTCGATGGCGCAACGAACCATCTTGGTCTGGGGACCGTGGTGCCGTGCTCTGGTGAAGCTTGGTGCGTGCTCTTTCCTTGTCAGACGAGTGACTTGACTTGGTCTGGAGACCGTTCCTTTACACTAGTGGACAAGAGCTGGCTACTTCCGTGTCAGACGAGTGACTTGACACGGTATGGAGCGGAACACGTAACACTAGTGAGCTTGTCGGCGTGCCTCGTTCTCGACTTGATTGTCTTGATGTGAGAAACGTGCCGACCAAACCAGTAAGCTTACACACCTGCTCGTTACAAGTTGTATAAGTTAATCCGTTTGGGCCGGTTGCCTTGCACATGATGGTGTTGTTGACCATGTTCGGTTAACACGTCGTGTGTCGAGGTGGCCGGCCTTGGTAGTAGGATGTCTTGTGCATGTGACGTGTTGACCTGGTTTGGTCGATGTGTCGTCGTGTACGAGATGACCTACTTACCCGTCAGTTGTCCAAGTTGTATCATGTGTTGACTTAGTTGACGTGTCATGTGCATGGATGATTGGCGTACGGGTCATGTATGGTGCACTTGCTTCAGTTGAAGGGATGTACTAGTACAGTTATATTAATTGTTTATTTCACGATCTGGTCTTTTGGCTGGATCGCGAAAAAAACGCTAAGTCCCAAATCTTGAACTCGAGAGGAGAGCGCTGATGACAACCTTTTGGACTGGAGCTCCCTAGAATTCGGCTTTTTCCTTCTCTAAAGGGATGCACTGTTGTATGAATTGTTTATTCACGATCTGGTCGTTGGATTGGATCGTGAAAAAAAAACGCTAAGTCCCAGATCCTGAACTCGACAGGAAAGCGCTGATGGCAAACATTTTGACTGGAAGTCCCTAGAAAACGGCTTTTTCCTTATTGGCATTATGTGGCACGTTTATTGTGGCTAGAACATTAATTATCCCCCAAATGGCACCAACGCTTGGCGAAAGTCTCGAAATACTCCTATCCCGACGCACCAGCAACCGCAACACGATGCAAAATAAATTGCACGAGCTGCTGATACTTGTACCATGCACGGTACACGGTACCAAATTATACCCCTGAAAGTGTGCAATTTGGTGCTATAGTAGGAAATTTGGTTGGGCAAGCCTAGCTACGCGTGTCGCTACGCGTGTTGCATGGTGGTCGATCAGAGGTATGCAAAAGCACCTATCTAGGGGAATTACTTTACGTTCTAGTAGCAAGTTCGATTTTTCGGTCCAGCACGGCAGTAATCCTGCATGCATACACTCCATGTACCAAAAATGTATCAACCTAGGCGTTGCTCAGTAGCTTTTGGCGGCACATGTAAAAAGTATTCGAGTTCAGATTCTTGGAACTTTGCGTATTGTTCAAAACTAATAACGAAAACTAAATTATAAATGGGTAAAAGGCTAGGCGTTTCTCAGTAGCTTTTTTGCGCCACGTGGCAAAAGTATTCGAGTTCAGATTTCTGGGACTTAGCGTATTTTTCAAAATTGATTATGCAAATTGAAGTACAAATGGGGCATTAGCTAGGCGTTGCCCAGTAGCTTTTGGCGCCACATGGAGGAAGTAGTCGAGTTCAAATTTCTGGGACGTAGCGTAGTTTTCAATCATAATAAACCGAATCAAACATAAAAATCATGAAACTTACACCACGTCCCTAGGTTATGCACAAAACGTAACGATAAAGTGCCGGCCAGGTTAGAGGTGCACCAAAATTGTGTACCGATTAGGAAAAGTACTCTATGTTCCTATGACTTGGGTGAAAAGTGTTGATTAACTGCTGGTTAGGATAGACAGTTGCTTATCGTACACATCGCAAACGAACACCCCTTAGTGAGCAGTAGCAGAAGTCGATGGAACAAAGCGAATGCATTACAAACTGATCAAGTAAAATAAGGAACGCTACGTACTAGGACTTCTTTCCAAGAATGGTGTCCGCGACGGGAGGGCAAGCGTCCTTCCCAGGTTTCCCTAGTAAACCTTGTATGGTAAACATACCCAAGCGTGTCCGTAAGCACGCAACGATAGTCACGAACGAGCACATACCTAGGGAAAGTACTCTACGTACTAGGACTTCTGTCCAAGAATGGTGTCCGCGACGGTCGGGCACTGTGACGCAATTACCAAATCCTAGAATCGTACAAGCAGTGTGTACAAACATAAACATTAACGCGTTCGCTCGGGCTGCGCCGTCCGTGTTGAACACAAATGTGGGTGATTATATGAGTGGATAGACAAAAACATGCGTGGCGAAGACAGTTTTCTGCACGATGTGCACATAGCTCATTTCGTCGTCCCGGGCTAATGGAACAACACAAAAATATCGAGTATCTTTCTAGGTTTCTGTTATAAAAGGACAGGCCAAAAGGTGACCGGTTGAGATAAGCATTTTAAGCATACAAGCACTTAATTGCAACTTTTGATACAAAAACTAAGAACGTACACGTAGATTGTATCAACATGGACATCCATGATCGCGTACGCCCGGGCTGCGCCCTCCGTGTTGTACTTTCCCTGATTGGTACACAATTTTGGTGCAAGTGTACCAACATGGACATCTATGAACGCGTACGCTCGAGCTGCACCCTCCGTCTTGTACTTTCCCTGATCGGTACACAGTTTTGGTGCACGGCTATCCCGACCGGCAACTTGTACCAACATCGACATCCATGAACGCGTACGTAGCGTACTTTCCCTAATCGGTACACAATGTTGGTGCACGGCATAGGAAATGGGCTTAAAATGGTCAAACTCAATCCATTTCCACTAAAGATAGTCAATAACAGCTGTGCCGATGAAGTAGGGCACGATGCAAGTCAATGTTATTTAATGAATTACATGTTCACCATACATTTTAGTACAAAATTGCTCGGTCAGACCTACAAAGTGCTATATCTCGAATACTAAACGTCGCAGATGGGTGTCGTAGAACAATTTTAAGTTCGTCTAATGATTCTACATCCGATTCTGGATAGTGGTTTTTCGACCACTTTTCAACATTTTGTGACACCCCGAACCTAGGGGCAGCTCCCTAGCTTTTTTCAAAAATGTGCACCGAACGGGCCAGAGAGCTCGAGTAGTCGAAAATTTTTTTTTTGCTAAAACCCCTCAAAACGTGTCAGGAACGCACCCTAGATGATGAAAAGTGCAACCAGAATGTCAATCGACAACATGCCCGGGGGTACAAATTTGCTCTACGCGTCCCTAGGTAGGGTACTTTTTCATACAAACATCAAAGTGTACGGTGCACAAAGTGCGCGGAACAAAAATTGCTCGGTCAGACCTACAAAGTGTTATATATCTCGAATACTAAACGTCGCAGATGGGTGTCGTAGAACAATTTTAAGTTCGTCTAATGATTCTACATCCGATTCTGGATAGTGGTTTTTCGACCACTTTTCAACATTTTGTGACACCCCGAACCTAGGGGCAGCTCCCTAGCTTTTTTCAAAAATGTGCACCGAACGGGCCAGAGAGCTCGAGTAGTCGAAATTTTTTTTTTTTGCTAAAACCCCTCAAAACGTGTCAGGAACGCACCCTAGATGATGAAAAGTGCAACCAGAATGTCAATCGACAACATGCCCGGGGGTACAAATTTGCTATACGCGTCCCTAGGTAGGGTACTTTTTCATACAAACATCAACGTGTACGGTGCACAAAGTGCGCGGAACAAAAATTGCTCGGTCAGACCTGGTACGGGCCATAACTCGAATACTAAACGTCGCAGATGGGTGTCGTAGAACAATTTTAAGTTCGTCTAATGATTCTACATCCGATTCTGGATAGTGGTTTTTCGACCACTTTTCAACATTTTGTGACACCCCGAACCTAGGGGCAGCTCCCTAGCTTTTTTCAAAAATGTGCACCGAACGGGCCAGAGAGCTCGAGTAGTCGAAAATTTTTTTTTTGCTAAAACCCCTCAAAACGTGTCAGGAACGCACCCTAGATGATGAAAAGTGCAACCAGAATGTCAATCGACAACATGCCCGGGGGTACAAATTTGCTCTACGCGTCCCTAGGTAGGGTACTTTTTCATACAAACATCAACGTGTACGGTGCACAAAGTGCGCGGAACAAAAATTGCTCGGTCAGACCTGGTACGGGCCATAACTCGAATACTAAACGTCGCAGATGGGTGTCGTAGAACAATTTTAAGTTCGTCTAATGATTCTACATCCGATTCTGGATAGTGGTTTTTCAACCACTTTTCAACATTTTGTGACACCCCGAACCTAGGGGCAGCTCCCTAGCTTTTTTCAAAAATGTGCACCGAACGGGCCAGAGAGCTCGAGTAGTCGAAAATTTTTTTTTTGCTAAAACCCCTCAAAACGTGTCAGGAACGCACCCTAGATGATGAAAAGTGCAACCAGAATGTCAATCGACAACATGCCCGGGGGTATACAAATTTGCTATACGCGTCCCTAGGTAGGGTACTTTTTCATACAAACATCAACGTGTACGGTGCACAAAGTGCGCGGAACAAAAATTGCTCGGTCAGACCTGGTACGGGCCATAACTCGAATACTAAACGTCGCAGATGGGTGTCGTAGAACAATTTTAAGTTCGTCTAATGATTCTACATCCGATTCTGGATAGTGGTTTTTCGACCACTTTTCAACATTTTGTGACACCCCGAACCTAGGGGCAGCTCCCTAGCTTTTTTCAAAAATGTGCACCGAACGGGCCAGAGAGCTCGAGTAGTCGAAAATTTTTTTTTTTGCTAAAACCCCTCAAAACGTGTCAGGAACGCACCCTAGATGATGAAAAGTGCAACCAGAATGTCAATCGACAACATGCCCGGGGGTACAAATTTGCTATACGCGTCCCTAGGTAGGGTACTTTTTCATACAAACATCAACGTGTACGGTGCACAAAGTGCGCGGAACAAAAATTGCTCGGTCAGACCTGGTACGGGCCATAACTCGAATACTAAACGTCGCAGATGGGTGTCGTAGAACAATTTTAAGTTCGTCTAATGATTCTACATCCGATTCTGGATAGTGGTTTTTCGACCACTTTTCAACATTTTGTGACACCCCGAACCTAGGGGCAGCTCCCTAGCTTTTTTCAAAAATGTGCACCGAACGGGCCAGAGAGCTCGAGTAGTCGAAATTTTTTTTTTTGCTTAAACCCCTCAAAACGTGTAGAAAACTGATTTTAGATGATAAAAAGTGCAACCAGAACGTCAAACGACAACTTTGTTGGGGGTACCCTTTTTACTCTACGGGCCACTAGCTTAGGCGCGCCAACAGCGCTTTCCTCTCGGGTTCCCATTTTTTGCCCTCCTGGGATTATGATCATTTACTCATTGCCTACTATAGGGAAGGTACCTTGCTTCGAGGTCAAAAATGAAGATTTCACCAAATCGTAGTTTTAACCTCTATTTAGTCGTAGGAGCATGGTTTGCAGTGTCCGTGGGTCATATAAGCCCCCGTTTGGGTCATACGTCCCCTCCCCGATGAAAATCGTCATATGACTATAGGCCGAACTTATGAAGCAAAAGTGGTGTCTGGTGGGTTCTGCCGATGATCTTAACCTATGATTTTGAGTTTCCACTCTTTCAAAACGTTTCCTGGAGCAGTACATCACGGGTCTACGGACCCAAAGACTTCGTTGCGATGGTTTCAAGCATAAAAGTTGTAACAGTTAAGGGTTTTTAATACGCGTATATTAAATCATTGCTTGAAACTAAGCTTCGTTGTCTTTAAACTCTGCAAGACCAATCGAACTTCTTAGGGAAACTCGAAGCATTCACGCTAAGCTGGTGGTGCAGGGCACATAGCGTGATGAAACCGGGTTTCCCTACCAAATGTGGCATATTTTTTCCCTGAGAGCGAAGCTCAGACCCACGTAGGGGAGAGCGAAGTGGAACTTAAATGTTCAATGCAGCAAATGTTCGCCATGCGGATAAACAAGTTGGAATAGTTCAATGTAGTGTAATGCAAACACGAATCGCAAATAACGATACGGGACCCAGAAGCAATTCTGCGGATCCCTCGGGGAGTGGTGAGTTGATATAAATTAGAGGTGAAAGTCCAAGTTGTTCGGGCTCCGGCTCGGCAGCCGATACGAGGTTCCTGTTGAGCTTGTTTGTACATCGCGCAGAGGCGCCGTTCGGTTCTAGCAATGATTCCCGCCACCATGTTCCATGCGTGCAGAGATCCGTTAGAGCTCGTTCAATGTGTCCCGCCGTGATTACGAAAAAGTCCAACAGTTGACTTAGTTGGGTGTGCGTCAAGTAATCGCGCAGAGATGCCGATCGGTGCCTAGCAATGTTTCCCGTCACAAGGTGGTATTGGCACCTGTGCAGAGTGGCCGTTAGCAATGTCTCCCGTATCACGGTGGTGTACCATCACTAGTGCAGAGTGACCGCTAGCAATGTCTCCCGTCACAAGGTGGTAGCCCAGAAGTGCAGAGAAGCCGCTGTAGCAAAGTCTCCCGTATCACGTTGGAGTTCTTCCACTAGTGCAGAGAGATCGCTGAACCGTTCAATGTGTCCCGTCGTGGTGTGCTTGTACCGAGCACGTAGGATACACCTTGCTTTGTTGGTTTGGGATAGGAGTGGTCGCGCAACTGCCTCCACGCCGCAGAGTGCCAGTTCGGATTGAAGGTCAACTTTAGCCGTTCAATGCATCAGTCGGTGGGTGTTCAGATGGCATCACAACTTCCCCTAGGTGCTCAAGTTGGCTGGGTTGTAAAGCATGTACACATGCGCAGAGTAGTGCGTACTAGCAAAGTCTCCCGTCACGGTGGTTACGCATGAGTTCCATGCAGTGCAGAGAGATCGTTAGTGCGTGCAATGTACCAGTCGATGTGTCGTACCGGCATACAACCCCGCTTAGAGGCCCGTCACTCGAAGAGGACAAGAAAGAGTGCGCAGAGTGCCGTACCGGCATAGCAATGTCTCCAGACATACGTTGGGACACCCGACGCAGTGCAGAGAGATCCGCTAGCCGTGTGCAATGCATCCGACGTTGCCTGCTTGTGCAGTCTATCGAGTGGCGCCAACGGACGCTCTGGCGTCACAGAACAAATCTCGGTGGTCACGGGGGACTTGCGCCTCGCGTGATCAAGAGTGTAGTTCGTGTTCAAGCAATTGACTCGAATTCTGGTTGATCCTACCAGTGATATACGCTCGTCTCAAAGGTTAAGCCATGCATGTCTAAGTACAAGCTTCCTAGAAAGTGAAACCGCATAAGGCTCAGTATAACAGCTATAATTTACAAGATCCTCATCCAAACAGTTACTTGGATAACTGTGGAAAAGCCAGAGCTAATACATGCATTATGCCGGGACTGTTGGCCTCCGGGTCGGCGGAACTGGTGCACTTATTAGTTAAACCAATCGCCTCCGGGCGCTTTGAGTTGAAATCTGGATAAGGATG
>NW_026902648.1:245000-250000 GCF_943734735.2 Anopheles gambiae | reverse complement strand
GAAGCGGAAGCTAAGAAGGAGCGGGATGCTCTGCTGGCAGAGATCCGTGATATGGGGAAGCAACTGCGCCAGGAGCTCTGCTGGCAACGCGGGCAACAGCCGCAAGCACAACCCGGTCCGTCAGGGACAGCGGCGGTAACGCTCCCGGCCCCCCAGGCGCCAACAGGAGAAGGCATTCGGCAAGTGGAGCAGCCCAGCTTCGCTGAGGTCGTCCGCCGCAAATATCGTGGCATGGCTAAGGGGAAACCCCGCCAGCCCCCCCAGCAGCAGCAGCAGCAGGAACACCAGCAGCAGCAACAACAACAGCAGCAGCAGCGGCAACCACAGCGACAGGCGGTCGCCGGCACGCAGCAGCAGCAACAGCGTCGGCAGCAACAACAGCAGCAGCAACAACACCAGCAGCGGCCAACTGCTGTACAGGCGCAGCGCAGTGAGCAGTTGCGCCAGGAGCGCCAGCGTCCAGCACGCCATCGGCAGGACCAGCTCATCTTTGAGCCGGCCGAGGGATGCTCGTACAAGGCGCTGTTTGAGAAGATACGGCTAAATCCGCGACTGGCCGACGAGAACAAGGGAGTCAAGCAGGGCTACCGCACGTCACGCGACTTCCTTCGTCTCTCGCTTAAGCAGGATGCAGACGCCGCTGTGCTGCTGCAGCGCATCCAGGAGGAGGTCGGTGATTTGGCCACTGGCCGGATCATCACGGAGATGGCCGAGGTGATGATTACCGGCATCGACATGTTGGCCACAAAAGAGGATGTGGAACGCGGTCTGCAGCGGGCGCTGGAACGCACAGTAGTTGCAGCAACCACGTCCTTGTGGGAGCGTCGTGATGGGACGCAGCGTGCCCGTGTCCGACTTCCACGGAGGGACGCTGACCTTCTGGCGGACAAACGTATCCTTGTTGGATACTCGGCGTGCCTGGTGCGCAGCGCGCCAAAACAGCAGCGAAGCGCGGTTCGCTGTTTCCGCTGCTTGGAGCGTGGACACACCACTGCAGACTGCGCCGGCGTGGATCGTTCCGGCCTATGCCTGCGCTGCGGAGCCACGGATCATCGCGCGGCATCATGCACCTGCGATCCGAAGTGCATCGTTTGTGGCGGCCCACATCGCATCGCCGCCCCCATGTGCCCAGGCCCGCAACCACAATGTTGAACGTCCTGCAGTTCAACGCCAACCATTGCGAGAACGCCCAGGACCTGGCGTTGCATGTGTTGACCACCGAGGGTCTTGACGTTCTGCTCTTGTCCGAGCCCTATTGCGTACCGCGCAACAACGGCAATTGGGTAACGGACGAGAGTAAGACGGTTGCCATCGTCGTCAACGGCAACCGGCTGCCGATACAGCGTATCAGGCACCGTCAGACCCTCGGTGTGGTTGCGGCCGACGTCGGTGGAATCGCTGTGGTGAGCTGCTATGTGTCGCCGCAGACAGGAGTCCCAGAGTTCCGGAGCATTATGGAAAAGATCGACCTGATCGTCCGCGGGTGCAGCCGGGTTCTCCTGGCCGGCGATTTCAACGCCATGCACCTGGACTGGGGAAGCAGCAGGACTTGCCCGAAGGGCTTGGAGCTTCTCCAGTTGGCGGACAACCTCGGGCTGGTGCTACTGAACAAGGCAGACTGTCTGCCAACGTTCAAGGGGAACCGAGCGGACACAACTCGGTTTCCGCCCAGCCGACCGGACGTTACGTTCGCCAGTAGTGTGATCAGCCGTCTCGACCCGCGCGAGGACAGCACCCGAGGCTGGCGCGTTCCCGACGTGGTAACGCTCAGTGATCACCGTTACGTCCGGTACGAGGTTGGCGTGAGTCCACCATCATCGAGGGATCGGGCAGCACGGCGTGGACAGCGCCCGGCCCGCGTAAGCAATGCCGGTACGCGCTGGAAGACCAGTCAGTTTGACTCCCAGCTTTTCGGGAAAGCGCTGGCCATGACTGGGTTCGCCCGTCAAGCTAACAGCGTCGAAAGCTTGGTCGAGTCGCTGACCAGCGTCTGCGACGAGACGATGTCGCGGGTCTTCCCAGCGCAGGACCACACAGATCGGCCAGCTTACTGGTGGACTCCGGCGATCCAGACGATGATCGAAGAACTCTCCAGAAAGGAGCAAATGGCGATGAGGACCATTCCGCCCAACGAACAGCTCCAAACGGAACTCGCAGCTGCCAGGGAGAGCCTTCGGAAGGCTATTCGTGTGAGCAAGAACGAGGCGTTCGACCGGTTCTTGCTGTCGATCAGGGAGGATGAAACCGGAAACTTTTTCCGGAAGGTCTTCCACTGGTTCCAGGCGGCCCGCTCAGCCCCGGAACGCGATCCAGCAGAACTGCGGCGAATTGTCGACGCCTTGTTCCCGGTTCATCCGCCGGTAGAGTGGCCCGATCTCCGAGTTGGCAACATGGCGCCGCTCCGATCGATCGGCCTGACCGAGCTGGAGAATATAGCAGCCAGTATGCACCCGCGGAAGGCTCCTGGGCTTGATGGAGTACCGAACGCCGCCCTTACGGTTGCTCTCAGGCAGCAACCGGAGCCCTTCCGCCGGGTGTTTCAGGAGTGCCTGGACACGTCCTGCTTTCCGCAGCCGTGGAAAAAGCAGCGACTGGTGCTCCTGCCAAAGCCAGGCAAATCACCGGGCGAGCCGTCGTCCTTCCGCCCGATTTGCCTGCTCGATAATACGGGCAAGGCTTTGGAGCGGCTGCTGTTGAACCGGCTCAACGAATACATCGAGGATCCAGAGAGTCCGCAACTGTCTGAGCAGCAGTTCGGATTCCGGCGAGGGCGATCGACTCTGCAGGCCATCCAGCAGGTCGTGGACGCGGGACGAAGGGCGAAGTCCTTTGGAAGGACAAACAACCGTGACCGGCGCTGCCTCATGGTTGTGGCCCTGGACGTCCGTAACGCGTTCAACACGGCTAGCTGGCAGAGCATCGCCGAGGCGCTCCAGGCGAAGGGAGTCCCCGTGCAGTTGTGCCGCATACTGCAGGACTACTTCGCCGACAGGGAGCTTACGTACGACACGGCGGACGGGCCGGTTACCCGCCGAGTATCGGCAGGTGTTCCACAGGGGTCCATATTGGGCCCCACACTGTGGAACATAATGTACGACGGTGTGCTAGCCGTAGAGCTCCCTGAGGGCGCCTCCATCGTGGGATTCGCCGATGATCTTGCGATCCTGGCAGCGGGGACAACTCCTGAACACGCAGCAGCGATTGCGGAGGAAGCGGTGGCAGCGGTCAACAGCTGGATGGTGCGGCACAAACTCTCCCTGGCGCCGGAGAAGACGGAGCTGCTGATGGTGTCGAGCAAGCGAAGCGGATACAAAAACATCCCTGTGAACATCTGTGGAGTGGAAGTGCGCTCGAAGCGGTCGATCCGCTACTTGGGGGTCATGCTACACGACCACCTGTCGTGGCGCCCACACGTCGAGATGGTCGCGGACAAGGCCCTCCGTGTGGTGCGAGCATTGCGTGTCGTCATGCGCAACCACAGCGGCCCCCAAGTGAGCAAGCGGAAGCTGCTCGCCGCAGTGGCCGCGTCCATTATCCGCTATGGCGCACCCGTCTGGGCGGAAGCCTCGGACCTACAGTGGTGCAGGCGGATATTGGATCGCGTGCAGCGCCCCCTGGCCCAGGGCATCACGAGCGCCTTCCACTCCACGAGCTGCGAGGTAGCGGTGGTTTTAGCCGGAGAACTGCCATACCACCTCCTGGTGAAGGAAGACGCCCGCTGCTACAACCGACTGCAGTTAAGCCCGGACAGCAGTCGAGAGGCGATTCGCCAGGAGGAAAAGGAGTCATCGCTGCAGCTGTGGCAGCAACAGTGGGACGACGAGGCGGCGAATAACACCAGCCGCTACTTACGTTGGGCCCACCGACAAGTGCCAGACGTGCGCCTGTGGACGGGGCGGAAACACGGAGAGGTAGATTTCTACCTCTCGCAGGTTCTCAGTGGACATGCCTTCGTCCACGAGTTCCTGCACGTGTTCGGGTTCGCTCCATCCCCGGACTGTCCCAGGTGCGCAGGGTCGGTCGAGTCGGTGGCCCACGTACTGTTCCAGTGTCCCCGCTTCGCGGATGTTCGCGCGGAGTTGCTGCACGGCGTCGACGAGGACAACCTCGGCAGCCGCCTGTTGGAGAGTGCGGAGTGGTGGGACCGCATCCAGCAAGCGGCTCGGCAGATCCTCTCCGTTCTGCAGGAGGACTGGCGGGAGGAGCAGCAAAACTTGGCAGCCGCCGAGGCTGCTCAGCCAGTTCCTGCATCCAGCCCGCCCGAGGACATGGCGGAGGCAGAGCGGAGACGGCTGATGCGACGCCGAGAGGTGCGCAACCGCAGCGCCCGGCGGATGCGGCAGCGGCGTCGGCAGGAGCGGCTCGGCGTGGACGAGGTCGTCCCGGCTATCTTGGCACGCGCAGCGGCCAATGACGACGCGGCCGACGACGTAGTGGAGCCGACAGGGGAGGTCGAGGAGGAGGAGGTCAGCCCTCCAGAGCCGCCAATCCCCCCGCGCAGCCGGGGATTGCCTCCCTCCCCACGCACGATGGAGATGCGGCGACTGCGGCGTAACTTTATGCAGCTCCAATACCGGGAAAGGCGTCGGGCCGGAGTGCTAGGAGCTGTTCCGCAGGGTCGCCAACGACGTGGGCGACTACCACCATCTGCAGCGGAAGTGGAGCGGCGTCGCATTAACCGGCGGCAGAGAGAGAGGCAGCGGCGGCTGGAGCAACGGCAAGCGGAGGTCGAGGCTCAGCCTCCCCCGTGGGACGAGCTGCCGAGCTCCCAGCTTGCCGAACGAAGAAGCAGCCTCACGGATGACGAGCGAGCTGCCGTAACATCGGCGATCGTGTCCGCGCGCTGACGCAGCTCTGTGATGATACGGTGAAACCTGCAAGGATTAGGACAAGGACAACGGTTACCGGAACATATTTAATGTTAAAAAGGCGGCAACGAAAACCTTTCACGAAAGGAAAAATAGTGAAAAAAAAAAAAAAAAAAAGTTTTTTGAATTCAA
>NW_026902648.1:232500-240000 GCF_943734735.2 Anopheles gambiae | reverse complement strand
CTGTGTATATATTTTATTTTAATTTTGCCGTCGGCTCTTTTCCCGTCAGCACACTAGCATCACCTTCTGTGTATTTATTTTATTTTAATTTTACCGTCGGATTTTTTCCCGTCGGCACACTAGCATCACCTTCTGTGCGTATTTTAATTTATTTTATTTGGTCGTCAGCATTTTTCCCGTCGGCATTTCTGCAAGTGTTTTAAATTAAAATTATTTTAGCGTTGGAATTGTTGACCGGTGCCATAAGTGCTACGTGTGAGTGAAGTGAAGTGATTCTGGGCCTTGAAGACTCCGATTGCTATTTTAATTAAGCCTTCTGCAAATATTATTTTTAAATAACCCACAACTGCCATTGGGAAATTAGCATCGCCTTCAGCGTTATTATTTAACTGCCTTCTGCAGATTTATTTAAATATTATTCTTGAATTAGCATCACCTTCAGTGCCATATTAACTTAAAAATAATTTTATATAAGCCTTCTGCAATAATTGTGATTTAATTTCTCTTTACATATATTATCTAGAATCACCTTCAGTGTATTGAATATATTTTAGCCTTCTGCAAAATACAAAATATTAATTAATTTCTTTTAAAAACAAGTGCCTAAAGAAAATATTGTTATTTAGCATCGCCTCTGCGTTTTATTTAAAATAAGCTTTCGTTGACGACTTCGGTCGGAATCACTAGTGTTGTGTGTGTTGTGTGTGTGAATAAGTGAAGTGATTCCGTGTTTTGATAACTCCGATCGCAATTTGTTCTAAGCCTTCTGCAAATTTAAATTTAATTCTACAAACCCACATTTGCCGACGGGAATTTAGCATCGCCTTCAGCGTTTTTTAATAACTGCCTTCTGCAGAAAATTTAAATTAATAATTAAGAAAATTCCAAAATAAGATAAATTAGCATTGCCTTCTGCAGTTCAAATATAATATTTTTATTAAATAAATAAGCCTTCTGCATTGGTAACCTATTTAAAAAGTTTCCTTTTAATTTTGTCTATAGAATCACCCTCAGTGTTCAGATAAAATTTCAAATCATTCAACTTATCCTTGATATTATTTTAAATTAACTTTAAATTGCCCATATAAATTATTTTATACTAATAGCATTGCCTTCTGCATTTTAATAAATTAACTAAGCCTTCTGCATCAAGCTTTCGTTGAGACTTCGGCCGGAATCACTAGTGTGTGTGTGTGTGAAAAGTGAAGTGTTCTTGTGTTGACCGTTCCGATTGCCATAAGCCTTCTGCATTTAATTTTATTTTAATTTTTTATTAAATTGCCTTTTTATAAATCCCAGTTTGCCGTCGGGAAATTAGCAGCGCCCTCCGCGTAGAAATAAAATTCCTTTCTATCAGTTGCCTTCTGCAAAACATTTTATGATTTTTAACAAATATATTATTTTAGTTAACGGTTTGCCCCTAGAAATTCAATTTATTATATCAAGCCCTCAGCAAACAAAATTATTTTATTAAATCGCCCTCCGCAAGAACAAACTTTGAATTTAAAAATATTATTAGACAATTAGTTTATTAGCATCGCCATCTGCGTAATTAATTAAACTAAGCCTTCAGCAAATAAGCTTTCGTTGAGCGGTCCGCGAGAACATTGTGCTTAGTGTGTGCTGTGTGCGAGATTCCCGATTCCATCTGTTCCGGCGACGAGATTTTCTCAAAGCGGCGTAGAAACATCGAGAGTTTTCAAACCGGCAAATAGTTTAAAGTTTTTATAGAGTAGAATTTGAAATCCCATTTACAACCTAACCCAATCTCAATTAGCTCCCCAACTAAACCTTATTATATAAAACTGCATTTATTTTCTTTTTTCGATTCTCTCTCCCCCTCAGCATTAAATCTCATAATATATATAAAAAACTAACAATAGAAATAGTTTTTCAAAACACTTCACAAACATATTTTGAACCACCATTCGTAAAGTAGAAAAATTTCCCAAACCAGTAGAACTAACAATTTCAATTTTCAAAATCTATCCTTACCAAATTTCAAAACTCTCGTAAAACTAACAAAATAATCTCCAGTGTAGAGCGTAGAGTAAAGTGACCGGAAACCATTTTACCTGTATCCCGTAGCATAGCCAAAAATATAACGGGACACTTGGTCCATTTTACCTGTAACGTTGAAGCACACACGTCTCCTCACGTAGTTTGTCACTTTTAAGCACTCTTAAATTTCATTCATTTCATTCATTTCATTCATTTCATTCAAATCTCGAAAACTCTGAAAAAACTTAAATTTCACATAGAAAGCCTTCTGCGAAAATTTTAAAATTATCCCCAGTTCAGTTTTTATCCATGAGCAAATTATTTTCAATTAAAAAAAAAAAAATATTTATTTAATTTTTTCACTCAAATATTTAAACGAATAATTGTTAAAAAATCCTTTATTTAAAATAATTAACTTACATCGCCTTAAGCACAATAGAGCAAATTAATAAATTACAATTTCAAATTCAACGCTCAACAATTAGACAAGCATACTTTCCATCACAATCCAATTAGTTATATTCCCTTACAAAATTTAATCTCAATTATTTAATACATTTATACACTTTGTATTAGTTTTCATATAAAATAATTTAACAAATTCTAATATTTACCAACAAATTTCCAATAACTTCTTTTAAATAATAATTCGTCTTCTCCAACCATAACCAATAACCCTTTTACAAGCAGAAGTTAAATAATCACGTAGTTATTTTTTCTCCCGGTTCTTTGCATGTAAAAAAAAAAAAATTAATGAATTTAAATAGTTTAAATAATTATTAATATTAATTAATTTAAAAATAACAAAATAGTTTGAATTGACATTTCAACACTTGACATTTGACGTTGACATATAATCAAACTGACAGCTCAATATATCTGACACCTAACGTCACCTTGACATCTTGAATTGGTTGACAGCTATAATTTAAATTCTTTGACAGTTGCAACCGATTAAATAATAATTTAAAAAATCAATTAATTATATTTAACCAACTAAGTTAAATTAAAATTTCGTTCCTGAAGTTACAATTTGTTACATAATAATAAACTTTAAATTCCTTGTATATTTCCCAATATCATTCGATTAATTAAAAATTTTAATATCCAACTTAAAGATACCTTTAATTTTTGAAAAGACACACAACAGTAAAAAAAAAATCAAACCACCATTCGTAAAGTAGAATAATTCCCCAAACCAGTAGAACTAACAATTTAAATTTTCAAAATCTATCCTAACCAAATTTCAAAACTCTCGTAAAACTAACAAACAAATCTCCAGTAAGGGAGCGTAGAGCAAGGTGACTGGAAAGCCATTTTACCTGTATCCCGTAGCATAGACAAAAATATAACGGGACATTTGGTCCATTTTACCTGTAATGTTGAAGCACACACGTCTCCTCACGTAGTTTGTCACTTTTAAGCACTCTTAAATTTCATTCATTTCATTCATCTCATTCAAATCTCGAAAACTCTGAAAAAACTGAAATTACACATAGAAAGCCATCTGCGAATATTTTAATATTATCCCTAATTCATTTTCTATCCATGAGCAAATTATTTTCAATTTAAAATAAAATTAATGTTTAATTTTTTTTCACTCGAATATTTAAACGAATAATTGTTTTAAAAAAATCCTTTGTTTAAAATAATTAACTTACAACGCCATAAGCACAATAGAGCAAATTAATAAATTACAATTTCAAATTCAACGCTCAACAATTAGACAAGCATACTTTCCATCACAATCCAATTAGTTATATTCCCTTACAAAATCAAATCTCAATTATTTAATACATTTATACACTTTGTATTAGTTTTCATATAAAATAATTTAACAAATTCTAATATTTACCAACAAATTTCCAATAACTTCTTTTAAATAGTAATTCGTCTTCTTCAACCATAACCAATAACTCTTTAATAAGTAGAAGTTTTAATAATCACGTAGTTATTTTTTCTCCTGGTTCTGTGCATGTATTAAAAAAAAAAATTATTAGTTTTCTGATTTAAATAATTTAAATAATTATTAATAATAAATTCTCTTAATAATAACAAAATAGTTTGATTTGACATTTTAACACTTGACATCTAACGTTGACACACAATTAATTTGACAGCTCAAAATATCTGACACCTAACGTCATCTTGACATCTTAAATTGGTTGACAGTTATAATTAAAATTCTTTGCAGTTGCAACCGATTAAATAATAATTTAAAAAATCAATTATTTATATTCAACCAATTAAATTAAATTAAAATCGCTTATGCTTAAGTAACAATTTATTACACAATAATAAATTCAATTCTATTAATCCTTAAATACACAACTTCATACCCTGTTGACATTTAAATTGTTTGGACAGCTTGTTTAAACCTAACATTTACCGTTATTGACAACAAATAGACTGACAGCTATTAAACTAAAATTTTAATCTCGGAAAACTCTTTCATGTTATGGAATTCCCCTTTTTCTAAATTTAATTAAAGTTTACTTAAATCCGCTTCCAATCATTTAATTCGCTTCCTAAGCTTTTTCTTTTAATTATCAATACCATCTAACCCAGTAAATACTTTCTCCGTTGCATCAATTTGAAAATAACTTTAATCATCTTATTTGATTATTCCCATGACATTAAATTGCATCCATTAGACATTGACGTAAAACATCACGGTACCATTGACACTCAAATAGATTTGACAATTTATCAATAACTTGAATGACAGTGACATCAAACGTCTCATCATATTGACAAAAAAGTAATTGACAATTTGATTACAGCGCAAAATCCATTGACATCTAACGTTTCTAAACTTGACAATAAATTCATTTTCCCGTTTAAATTAAAATTTTGACATTAAAATTCATCCCTATTCTGACAATAATTACTTAATTAATCAATCAATCAACCTACTTGCGAAATTCCTTAGAAAATCAGTAGACAGTCATAATAACCCTCATAGAATTTAACCGTAGAAACTAACCGGTAGTAAAATGGTGATGAACACACGCTCCACTTTAGCTCGTAGAAGTAGTCCCTCGAAGGCAGTGACGAGTAGATATTCCGTCCGCCGTAGCTCGCTGGGAACGATGTCCCCGTCTAAGGCTTCGGCCACCAGCTTTGGTAGACGGGCATCAACAACCCAGCTGATGGCTTCCAAGGCACCTGCCCTACGAAGAGCTTCTTCGGTAGAGGTGGAGGGAAAATCAAAAAGGGTCTCTGTTCTCCCGCAGATTGCGGAAGACAGCCAAGGGGAGGGCTCTAAGGCAGGGCAAATTTACGACAGGAAATTTTTCGCTACCGCATATCCAGCAGAGTCAAATCCCATGGGCCCATTGCAAAAGGCAAAACATGAGCTCATGCTGTTTATCATGGACACCGTAAAGCACAGGGCTATTTTGGCCAAGACGCCCCAATTCTCGAATTGGGAAGAGCGTATCGGCTCAGTCTTAGCCCTGCTGCACAATCTTCCAGCAATTTGGCTGGGAGAGGCGGGGTCAGGAGTTGATGTTGGAACGGGAACCGAGGATCTCGTGGTGGAGGACCCGGTGTTGGAGCAAGAATTAGGGCCTTTGGCAGGCCCTAATCAGGAGCCGCAACCGGGATCTTTGCCTTTGGATGAGACCGATATCACCAAATTCCTCACTGTTTTTGGGGGAATTATGCGGGAGATGTTCAACACACTAGTTAGGGAGAATGAGGCCAAGACAGGAGGAAATGGGGAACAAGGACAACAGCTGGTGGGTCAGGAAGGGAAAAAGGGCAAGAAGAAGGGAAAGGGTCGGAATGCCAAGGTAGTTGTGGCAGAGGAACCGTGCGAAGGGGAAATTTGTTCGACGGACCAGGGATCTGGACCATTAGAGGGGCAAGAGGGTGCGCAAGAATGGCGGACGGTAAAGGGGAAGACCGCCGTGCGCCGGGAGAGACGGAAGAGGAAGAAGCAGCGTGAAGCTGAGCAAGCAGCTAGCCTCGCCGCAAACACGCCACCTTCTGCTCCCCAACCCAAGCAAAAGCCGGCATCTGCTTCTAATCCCAGGGCCGGCCGAATGCCAAACGCCATCGAGCTCGAATCAATTGGGGGATTCAAGCACGCGGACATGATGCCTATCCTTAGGGAAACGGTGAAGAAAGAGGATGTGCAGAGAATCCGCACAAACTTTAAGGGTCATCTACTCCTGGAGCTAGCACCAATGTCGCACCAGGAAACGATGACCCTTTGGAGAGAGGTGTCTGCGGCCCTTGATGGCAAAGCAAAATGCCGTCCGCGGACACCCTCAGTGCGGGTGAACTGCACCAACATTCCGCCTGGCACTTCGTCCGAAGAAATTTCTTCGGAAATGAGTGCCGCGCTGGGCGTTGAAATTTTCAGCGACCAGATCACGACCGTAAAAACGCATTACGGTACGTTGGTCGCATTTTTCGACTGCCCAGCAATAGCGGTGACCGACCAGGCCCTGGCAAGGCAATACACGGTCGGTTTCAGCAAATGCTGCAGGCTTCGGCTTTTGGAGCGTCGGCGGCAATGCTACCGGTGCTACGAATACGGGCATACTGCTGCCCGTTGCCGTGGCAAGGACCGCAGTAGCAAATGCCATCGCTGCGCGGAAGATAAGCACGAGGGACCGTGCACTAGGGAGCGGAAGTGCTTGGGATGCGAGGGCCCGGATGCAATCGGGCATTCGCTGGGCCAGCGTAGTTGCCGCTACTTTGGAAAGGTAACCCCACAGCCCAGTCATGATTAGAGTGTTCCAACAGAACCTCAATCATGACCAAACGGCACAAGACTTGCTTTTGCAAAGTGCTCGTGCCGAGGGTTGTGATATTCTGCTTATCTCGGACCCCTATTGGGTGCCGAATAATAACAGCAATTGGGTTACCGATACCACTGGTCGGGTAGCAGTGGTATCAGTTGGGGATTATCCTTTTCAGCGCATCATTGACAACCAACGCGAGGACTTCGTTGTGGTCGAGATGCGGGGAATCGTTTTTTGTTCTGTCTACCTACCACCCGTGGGTTCCGATTTGACTGTCGAGGAGTACAAACGCAAATGGACCGAAATCGTGTCTGTACTTCCACGGAATCGGGACACCGTGATCGGGGGTGATGTAAACGCCTGGTCAGGTGCATGGGGGATGGAGCGGAGGCCAAACGACGGGGAAAGGGTATCTAGGGGGGGAGTTGTGATGGATGCGGCGGCTGCTCTGGGATTGGTTCTCCTGAACCAGGGCAACCAGAGCACTTGGATTGGGGCAAATGGTCGCAACTCCATCGTGGACGTATCCTTTTGCAGCCCCTCCTTGGTAGGGGACAACAATTGGCGCGTGTGTGACGAAACCCCAAGTGACCACAATACTATCAAGTTTGTGGTCGGCAGGGTTCCGAGACAGCGCGCCAACAACGAGGTACACTCAGCAGCGAATGGGGGAAGGTGGTCCACAAGATTCTTCGACAAGGATTTGTTCGTTGAAATCTTGAGGGACCAGGACATTTTTGGG
>NW_026902648.1:222500-227500 GCF_943734735.2 Anopheles gambiae | reverse complement strand
GGGATGTACTAGTACAGTTATATTAATTGTTTATTTCACGATCTGGTCTTTTGGCTGGATCGCGAAAAAAACGCTAAGTCCCAAATCTTGAACTCGAGAGGAGAGCGCTGATGACAACCTTTTGGACTGGAGCTCCCTAGAATTCGGCTTTTTCCTTCTCTAAAGGGATGCACTGTTGTATGAATTGTTTATTCACGATCTGGTCGTTGGATTGGATCGTGAAAAAAAAACGCTAAGTCCCAGATCCTGAACTCGACAGGAAAGCGCTGATGGCAAACATTTTGACTGGAAGTCCCTAGAAAACGGCTTTTTCCTTATTGGCATTATGTGGCACGTTTATTGTGGCTAGAACATTAATTATCCCCCAAATGGCACCAACGCTTGGCGAAAGTCTCGAAATACTCCTATCCCGACGCACCAGCAACCGCAACACGATGCAAAATAAATTGCACGAGCTGCTGATACTTGTACCATGCACGGTACACGGTACCAAATTATACCCCTGAAAGTGTGCAATTTGGTGCTATAGTAGGAAATTTGGTTGGGCAAGCCTAGCTACGCGTGTCGCTACGCGTGTTGCATGGTGGTCGATCAGAGGTATGCAAAAGCACCTATCTAGGGGAATTACTTTACGTTCTAGTAGCAAGTTCGATTTTTCGGTCCAGCACGGCAGTAATCCTGCATGCATACACTCCATGTACCAAAAATGTATCAACCTAGGCGTTGCTCAGTAGCTTTTGGCGGCACATGTAAAAAGTATTCGAGTTCAGATTCTTGGAACTTTGCGTATTGTTCAAAACTAATAACGAAAACTAAATTATAAATGGGTAAAAGGCTAGGCGTTTCTCAGTAGCTTTTTTGCGCCACGTGGCAAAAGTATTCGAGTTCAGATTTCTGGGACTTAGCGTATTTTTCAAAATTGATTATGCAAATTGAAGTACAAATGGGGCATTAGCTAGGCGTTGCCCAGTAGCTTTTGGCGCCACATGGAGGAAGTAGTCGAGTTCAAATTTCTGGGACGTAGCGTAGTTTTCAATCATAATAAACCGAATCAAACATAAAAATCATGAAACTTACACCACGTCCCTAGGTTATGCACAAAACGTAACGATAAAGTGCCGGCCAGGTTAGAGGTGCACCAAAATTGTGTACCGATTAGGAAAAGTACTCTATGTTCCTATGACTTGGGTGAAAAGTGTTGATTAACTGCTGGTTAGGATAGACAGTTGCTTATCGTACACATCGCAAACGAACACCCCTTAGTGAGCAGTAGCAGAAGTCGATGGAACAAAGCGAATGCATTACAAACTGATCAAGTAAAATAAGGAACGCTACGTACTAGGACTTCTTTCCAAGAATGGTGTCCGCGACGGGAGGGCAAGCGTCCTTCCCAGGTTTCCCTAGTAAACCTTGTATGGTAAACATACCCAAGCGTGTCCGTAAGCACGCAACGATAGTCACGAACGAGCACATACCTAGGGAAAGTACTCTACGTACTAGGACTTCTGTCCAAGAATGGTGTCCGCGACGGTCGGGCACTGTGACGCAATTACCAAATCCTAGAATCGTACAAGCAGTGTGTACAAACATAAACATTAACGCGTTCGCTCGGGCTGCGCCGTCCGTGTTGAACACAAATGTGGGTGATTATATGAGTGGATAGACAAAAACATGCGTGGCGAAGACAGTTTTCTGCACGATGTGCACATAGCTCATTTCGTCGTCCCGGGCTAATGGAACAACACAAAAATATCGAGTATCTTTCTAGGTTTCTGTTATAAAAGGACAGGCCAAAAGGTGACCGGTTGAGATAAGCATTTTAAGCATACAAGCACTTAATTGCAACTTTTGATACAAAAACTAAGAACGTACACGTAGATTGTATCAACATGGACATCCATGATCGCGTACGCCCGGGCTGCGCCCTCCGTGTTGTACTTTCCCTGATTGGTACACAATTTTGGTGCAAGTGTACCAACATGGACATCTATGAACGCGTACGCTCGAGCTGCACCCTCCGTCTTGTACTTTCCCTGATCGGTACACAGTTTTGGTGCACGGCTATCCCGACCGGCAACTTGTACCAACATCGACATCCATGAACGCGTACGTAGCGTACTTTCCCTGATCGGTACACAATGTTGGTGCACGGCATAGGAAATGGGCTTAAAATGGTCAAACTCAATCCATTTCCACTAAAGATAGTCAATAACAGCTGTGCCGATGAAGTAGGGCACGATGCAAGTCAATGTTATTTAATGAATTACATGTTCACCATACATTTTAGTACAAAATTGCTCGGTCAGACCTACAAAGTGTTATATATCTCGAATACTAAACGTCGCAGATGGGTGTCGTAGAACAATTTTAAATTCGTCTAATGATTCTACATCCGATTCTGGATAGTGGTTTTTCGACCACTTTTCAACATTTTGTGACACCCCGAACCTAGGGGCAGCTCCCTAGCTTTTTTCAAAAATGTGCACCGAACGGGCCAGAGAGCTCGAGTAGTCGAAAATTTTTTTTTTGCTAAAACCCCTCAAAACGTGTCAGGAACGCACCCTAGATGATGAAAAGTGCAACCAGAATGTCAATCGACAACATGCCCGGGGGTACAAATTTGCTCTACGCGTCCCTAGGTAGGGTACTTTTTCATACAAACATCAAAGTGTACGGTGCACAAAGTGCGCGGAACAAAAATTGCTCGGTCAGACCTAGGACGGGCCATAACTCGAATACTAAACGTCGCAGATGGGTGTCGTAGAACAATTTTAAATTCGTCTAATGATTCTACATCCGATTCTGGATAGTGGTTTTTCGACCACTTTTCAACATTTTGTGACACCCCGAACCTAGGGGCAGCTCCCTAGCTTTTTTCAAAAATGTGCACCGAACGGGCCAGAGAGCTCGAGTAGTCGAAATTTTTTTTTTTGCTAAAACCCCTCAAAACGTGTAGAAAACTGATTTTAGATGATAAAAAGTGCAACCAGAACGTCAAACGACAACTTTGTTGGGGGTACCCTTTTTACTCTACGGGCCACTAGCTTAGGCGCGCCAACAGCGCTTTCCTCTCGGGTTCCCATTTTTTGCCCTCCTGGGATTATGATCATTTACTCATTGCCTACTATAGGGAAGGTACCTTGCTTCGAGGTCAAAAATGAAGATTTCACCAAATCGTAGTTTTAACCTCTATTTAGTCGTAGGAGCATGGTTTGCAGTGTCCGTGGGTCATATAAGCCCCCGTTTGGGTCATACGTCCCCTCCCCGATGAAAATCGTCTTATGACTATAGGCCGAACTTATGAAGCAAAAGTGGTGTCTGGTGGGTTCTGCCGATGATCTTAACCTATGATTTTGAGTTTCCACTCTTTCAAAACGTTTCCTGGAGCAGTACATCACGGGTCTACGGACCCAAAGACTTCGTTGCGATGGTTTCAAGCATAAAAGTTGTAACAGTTAAGGGTTTTTAATACGCGTATATTAAATCATTGCTTGAAACTAAGCTTCGTTGTCTTTAAACTCTGCAAGACCAATCGAACTTCTTAGGGAAACTCGAAGCATTCACGCTAAGCTGGTGGTGCAGGGCACATAGCGTGATGAAACCGGGTTTCCCTACCAAATGTGGCATATTTTTTCCCTGAGAGCGAAGCTCAGACCCACGTAGGGGAGAGCGAAGTGGAACTTAAATGTTCAATGCAGCAAATGTTCGCCATGCGGATAAACAAGTTGGAATAGTTCAATGTAGTGTAATGCAAACACGAATCGCAAATAACGATACGGGACCCAGAAGCAATTCTGCGGATCCCTCGGGGAGTGGTGAGTTGATATAAATTAGAGGTGAAAATCCAAGTTGTTCGGGCTCCGGCTCGGCAGCCGATACGAGGTTCCTGTTGAGCTTGTTTGTACATCGCGCAGAGGCGCCGTTCGGTTCTAGCAATGATTCCCGCCACCATGTTCCATGCGTGCAGAGATCCGTTAGAGCTCGTTCAATGTGTCCCGCCGTGATTACGAAAAAGTCCAACAGTTGACTTAGTTGGGTGTGCGTCAAGTAATCGCGCAGAGATGCCGATCGGTTCCTAGCAATGTTTCCCGTCACAAGGTGGTATTGGCACCTGTGCAGAGTGGCCGTTAGCAATGTCTCCCGTATCACGGTGGTGTACCATCACTAGTGCAGAGTGACCGCTAGCAATGTCTCCCGTCACAAGGTGGTAGCCCAGAAGTGCAGAGACGCCGCTATAGCAAAGTCTCCCGTATCACGTTGGAGTTCTTCCACTAGTGCAGAGAGATCGCTGAACCGTTCAATGTGTCCCGTCGTGGTGTGCTTGTACCGAGCACGTAGGATACACCTTGCTTTGTTGGTTTGGGATAGGAGTGGTCGCGCAACTGCCTCCACGCCGCAGAGTGCCAGTTCGGATTGAAGGTCAACTTTAGCCGTTCAATGCATCAGTCGGTGGGTGTTCAGATGGCATCACAACTTCCCCTAGGTGCTCAAGTTGGCTGGGTTGTAAAGCATGTACACATGCGCAGAGTATCGTGCGTACTAGCAAAGTCTCCCGTCACGGTGGTTACGCATGAGTTCCATGCAGTGCAGAGAGATCGTTAGTGCGTGCAATGTACCAGTCGATGTGTCGTACCGGCATACAACCCCGCTTAGAGGCCCGTCACTCGAAGAGGACAAGAAAGAGTGCGCAGAGTGCCGTACCGGCATAGCAATGTCTCCAGACATACGTTGGGACACCCGACGCAGTGCAGAGAGATCCGCTAGCCGTGTGCAATGCATCCGACGTTGCCTGCTTGTGCAGTCTATCGAGTGGCGCCAACGGACGCTCTGGCGTCACAGAACAAATCTCGGTGGTCACGGGGGACTTGCGCCTCGCGTGATCAAGAGTGTAGTTCGTGTTCAAGCAATTGACTCGAATTCTGGTTGATCCTACCAGTGATATACGCTCGTCTCAAAGGTTAAGCCATGCATGTCTAAGTACAAGCTTCCTAGAAAGTGAA
>NW_026902648.1:200000-215000 GCF_943734735.2 Anopheles gambiae | reverse complement strand
TAATGATAGTTGACATAGGTGATATGCGAGTGGTTAGCGTTTACGCGCCACCTAGATTTAGTATGGAAGAGTTTCAGAATATGTTGGATAACACGGTAATGGCCGTAACCGGTATCCACAAATTCGTTATCGGGGGGGACTTCAACGCTTGGTCAGCAAGTTGGAACAACCAACTTGGCGAGCGTGGAGAAACCCAGAAACGAAGAGGTGAGTTGGTCTTATCAACCTTTGCGCAGATTGACGCAATTTTATTGAACGACGGCAGCACCCCAACTTATGTTGGACCAGGGCGCACGTCAGTAGTTGATCTTACTTTTGCGAGCAGAACAGTTGCAAGATCATTTAAGTGGGAGGTGTTATCTAGCTATATGAACTCTGATCATCGTGCAATACGAATAGATCTTGAGACGCAAAGCGTGCGTAATTTGTCCCGACCCATAACGGGATGGAGCATCAAGTATTTCAACAAAGATATATTTGAAGTTATGATGCAAGCCGCTTTTGAGACAGAGGTCACAACAAGCGAAGACTTAATGCGTATACTTGTCACGGCGTGTAATGCGACGATGACTAAGCGTAAGAGGTACACTCCTAACAAGAGTGCATTTTGGTGGACGCTAGAGATCGAGGCACTTCGCAAAGAGTGCAAACACCGCGATCGATTAGCGCAAAGAGCATTCAATACTGATCTCTATTCTTCTTTTAGGGACGAGTTCAAGGTGGCACGGAATGCCCTCAAGCGATTGATCAAGCATACCCGACAGAGGAAGTGGAAAGAGTTCCTGGGAACAGCGAACAACGCATCATTTGGTATTGTATATCATACGTTCAAGAAAGTGGCCGAGGGTTCGATTGGACCCCGAACCATGACATTGGACGAGTTTAGGGAAGTGGTGAGCGAGCTTTTTCCTACTCACCCAAACACGGTGTGGTCTGAATATCGTATCGATCAGCCACGAGAGTTTGAAAGGGTAACTAATGATGAGATTCTTGCGGTTGCCAGGAGACTACCCAACAAGAAGGCGCCGGGACCAGATGGTATCCCGAATGAGGCGCTGAAAGTTGGTATGTTGACTGCAACCGATGCATTTTGCAGGGTTTACCAAGGCTGTTTAGAGAACGCGAAGTTCCCCGATGAGTGGAAAAGGCAGAGGTTGGTGTTAATACCGAAGCCGAACAAACCACCAGGGGAACCGGGTTCAGTTCGCCCCATTTGTCTACTAGACGGGGCAGGTAAAGGTTTAGAACGCATCATAGTGCAACGGCTAAATGCACACATCGAGGAGGTCAACGGACTGTCTGACGACCAATTTGGTTTCAGAAGTCGTCGATCTACAGTTGATGCGATTAAACGGGTAGTGGACATTGTTTCGGTAGCTAGAAGTAGAAACAGATACAGTGGACGGTATTGTGCAGTTGTTACATTAGATGTTACTAATGCTTTTAACAGTGCTTCGTGGTTGGCGATTGCAAATGCATTACAGAGAATAAACACTCCTAAATATCTTTATGATATCATTGGTGACTATTTTAGGAATCGTGTGCTGATGTATGATACCACAGATGGACCGGCAGAGATTGCAGTCACATCGGGTGTACCTCAAGGCTCGGTACTTGGCCCAACGTTATGGAACCTCATGTACGACGGTGTCCTACGAGTTGGAATGGTGGAAGGTGCACGGATTATCGGCTATGCAGACGATATAGTATTGTTGGTGGAAGGTAATTGTGTTGATGATATTGAAATTCTCGTTTCCAGCCAGATTCGCATCATCGACAGATGGATGACCGACAACGGATTAAAGATAGCCCCGACCAAGACCGAGTTCATTATGGTCAGTTCCCATCAGAGGATACAGCATGGGGCTATCAGGGTAGGTGATCACGTAGTACATTCGTCGCGCAGCTTAAAGTATTTGGGGATGGTCTTAGATGACCGCCTCGAATACACTTCACACATCAGGTATGCGGTGGAGAGAGCGACGAAGCTATGGACCACCTTGGTAAGGATGATGCCTAATAAGGCAGGTCCGAGTAGTAATGTTAGGCGAGCAATTGCTCTTACTGTTGTGGCGAAGGTCCGGTATGCCTCGCCCATTTGGTGTCATACCCTTAGATTTGCTAACCGTAGACAATGGCTACGTCGGTTTTACCGGCCAGTAGTCCAGCGAGTTATCTCTTCTTTCAGGACAACTTCTCACGATGCAGTCTGCGTGCTTGCGGGAATGATCCCGCTGCATCTCCTCCTGGACGAGGACTCCAGGACTTTTCATCGGAGACGAGCAGAGAACATCGCCGGATCGGTTGCACGTAACATGGAACGTGTCACAACTATGGAACGATGGCAACGAGAATGGGATGAGAGTGCTCACGGTCGGTGGACATACCGTCTCATACCCGACGTCAACAGATGGATAAGTAGAAGATTTGGTGGTGTAGATTTCTTTCTTTCTCAGTTTCTTTCCAGCCATGGCTTCTACGCCTACCAGCTTCATCGGATGCAGTTAACGGGTTCGCCGTTATGCGATGCGTGTGAGGAACCTGAGGACGCCGAACACACGATATTCCATTGTGTACGTCATCGTGAACTGATCATCAGACTTCAGCATCAAGTCGACGAGGAGTTAACGCCGGAGAACATCATCGAAGTTATGTCTGCTAACAGATATAACTGGAGCATGGTTCATCAAGCAGTACGGACGATTATGATTCGACAACAACATCGAAGACACGTCATCGAACGAGGCGAACGACGCGCTTTGCTCGCCAACATCCAGTTGGCCTTGCAGAGCAGCGACAGTGACGACGAGTAACGACAAGGATTCATCGTAGTTCATCGTAGCTTCATCGCCGAGGGCTAGACAGTGGCTAATCACCACTGTTGGAAGCCATTCGTTGCCTGGGATGATGGACATCCACCGCCCGAGTGACGTCGATACCCTAACGGGTGATCCACTCGGGGCCGGTTGAAGGCACGGAGGGGTTTTAGTGAGTAAGAATCTCACACTACCGGGGTTGATCACCCAGGTGTCTTATGCAAGATTTCCCCTTCGATAACAAAAAAAAAAAAAAAAAAAAGGTAGCCAAATGCCTCGTCATCTAATTAGTGACGCGCATGAATGGATTAACGAGATTCCCTCTGTCCCTATCTACTATCTAGCGAAACCACAGCCAAGGGAACGGGCTTGGATGCACTAGCGGGGAAAGAAGACCCTGTTGAGCTTGACTCTAGTCTGGCATTGTAAGGCGATATAGGAGGTGCAGCATAGGTGGGAGGGCTTCCTCGTGGAGCTCGCCTCTGAGATACCACCACTCTTACTGTTGCCTTACTTACATGATTGGGTGGAACAAGCGCGGGCCCCAGGTCCGGATCGTGCGCGCACCTCCTCCGGGGGGCTGTGGCGGCGGTTCGCCTGCGCGCGCCCAATGCGCCGTGTTTCTCGCTCAGCGTCCAGTGTGTCGCTGGGTGGTGCCGCCGGGGAGACTGCATCGTAGCATCGTCGTGTGTAGCGTGTTACCCGCTTGTCCGACCGTGAGCCGTGGCCCGCAAGGGTACAAGCTTGCGTACGTCGGTGCATTCGTGGTGCACTGCTTCTGCGCGGTCGATCGTTTATGATGTCACGTTTGCCCCCGGTTCCGCGCGCCGCCCGGCTCGAAGACTCCTGGACAGGTCCTTTCGGTCCACGTCATGGACAGTGCCAGGTGCGGAGTTTGACTGGGGCGGTACATCTCCAAAACGATAACGGAGGTGTCCAAAGGTCAGCTCAGTGTGGACAGAAACCACACGCTGAGCATAAGGACAAAAGCTGGCTTGATCCCAACGTTCAGTACACTTCGGGACAGCGAAAGCTTGGCCTTACGATCCTTTTGGTTATAACGAGTTTTTAGCAAGAGGTGTCAGAAAAGTTACCACAGGGATAACTGGCTTTTTTTTTTTTTTTTAAACGGGTTTTTATTTTGTTTCAAAATTAAACCCTCCCGCTCCCCTACATTTTACCCGCGAGGGCTTACCCTGCAGGGGGTTTCATGGCTTAATGGCCAACCTTTTGTCCGTGCGAAAAGCACCTTCCATGTTTTATTTCTATTTCTAAATTCAACCGAAAAATTCACTCATTCCCCTAAATAGGGCGCTTTTTCACGCTCGATGCGTCGCTGTTTTTACGTGCATACCACGCCTAGCGGGAGGCAACTTCTGCCTCGACCACGGCGGCTTCTTCCGCGGCGTTCAGGCCACCGTCCGTGGCCTCGTTTTCCTCGTCGATTGCGCGGTTGCGCATACCAGATGGTCCGGCTGCAAAATCCGCGCGTTCTCGGCCGTCATCGTCATTGTTTATCGCCTGGCCGGACATCCCGAGAAGACGACGGTTTCGTCTCCTCTCCCTGAACCGCGCTTGACGCTCACGAAGCGCTGCACGTCGCTGAGCGGTCCGTGGTGAAGCTGGTGGGGTTGGGGGAAGTCCAGCTCGACGTTCTTCCCGCCGGCGTGCTGTTGCTGCTCGCCGGTTGGCGTTGCGTCGCTCGTTACGGGCCCGCCGCACTTCCGCGCGTTGGGCCTCCAGCTCTGCTGCGTCTTCGTCCTGACGCTCGATGACGTTAACAGCCAATGCTGCCCGCTCCTCGTCCCACGCTCGCTGCAGTTGGGCCGTTATTCGCTTCGCGGCTTCGCAGATACGACTCCAGCTATCGGCGTCGCGCAACAAGTGCCGCTGGAGGGTGTCCGGACAGACAGGGTCCGGACCTCCCTCGCCGAGTAGCTCCTGTCGAACTGCCGCAAAGCGTGGGCACTCGAAGAAGGCGTGCTCCGCCGTCTCTGGGACGCCGACGCACAACTGGCAGTCTGGGGACGACGTGAATCCATTGTGGCACAAGTAGTCACGGAAAAATCCGTGTCCGGACAAAACCTGTGCCAGATGGAAAGTCATATCTCCATGTTTCCTAGACTGCCAGTCGCCGACCGATGGAATTACACGGTGCGTCCACCGCGTGTGCCGGCTAGCATCCTGTTGCAGTGCGTCGGCATCCCATTCCTCCTGCCAGCAGTCGATGGTGTTCTGCCGCTCCGTCGCCCGGATGTCCTCCCTCGTTGCAGCACGGTCTGGAGCAAGGAGTTGTTGGTGAACCCGAGCATCCTCGTTGATGAGGTGGCATATCGGTACGAGTCCAGCGAGTAGGGTGGCCGTCTCATACCTGACGGTACGGAATGCCCGTGCCACCCTGATGGCTGCTTTTCGCTGAACTCGTTGCAGCATCCGTCGGCACTCTCGCACCTGAGTTGCCTCAGCCCAGACGGGAGCAGCATACCGCAACACCGATTCTGCCACATACGCCAGCAGCCTTGACTTGGCCGTCCTGGGGCCGCTGTGGTTTTGCATGAGGCGCGTTACAGCTGCCACCACGCGCGACGCCTTTTCGGAGACTTTCGTGACGTGATCTCGCCATTTCAGGTGATCTTGGAGCTGCACGCCCAAGTACCTGATGCTCCTAGAAGACTGGACTTCCACGTCACCGACGCGAAATGTCACCTGCGGCGGAGTCTTCTTGCTTGAGATCAGGACGGCTTCAGTCTTGGCTGGGGCCAGCTCCAGACCGTGCTGTTGCATCCAACGTTGGACCTGGTCAACGGCCTCCTCTGCTCTCGCGCGAACCTCGTCCGTGGTGGTAGCAGGTACCAACAGCGCCAGATCGTCCGCGTATCCGATGACTTCGACGTCGGGAGGTAGCGGCACATCCAGCACCCCGTCATACATGATGTTCCACAGAGTTGGGCCCAGGATGGACCCCTGTGGAACACCGGCGGTTACATGCCGTACGGCGGGGCCTTCGCTCGTGTCAAAGTACAGCACACGATCCTCGAAGTAGCTTCGAAGCATCCGTTGGAGGCCGACGGGAACACCTTTTGCCTGAAGGGCGCTGGCAATGGATTGCCAGCTGGCCGTGTTGAACGCGTTCTTCACGTCCAACGCCACCACAAGCAAGAAACGGTTATCCCGGCCGTTCGTTCGCCGGAACGACATGGCGGTACGGCCGGCCTCAACAACCCGCTGGATGGCGCTCACTGTCGACCGCCCTCGACGAAATCCGAACTGCCGGTCCGACAGTCGGGGTGAAGACGGCTCCTCGAGATGTTCATTGAGGCGATTCAGGATGAGGCGCTCAAGTACCTTCCCCAGTGCGTCGAGCATGCAGAGGGGTCGGTACGAGCTGCTCTCTCCCGGAGGCTTCCCCTGCTTCGGCAGCAACACCAGTCGTTGCCTCTTCCACTGCGCCGGAAACGAAGCGCGGTTGAGGCAATCCTGGTACAGGACCCGGAAGACCTCCGGGAACAACATGATGGCCGTCTTCACTGCCGCATTCGGGATGCCATCGAGCCCTGGTGCTTTGCGATTTGCCATCTGGCTCGCGATGAGCAGCAGCTCGTCGTCCGTTACCGGTGCAATTCCCGCCGTTGTTGTTGCTCCCTCGACGCTTCCAACGTTGCTCAGCTGCGACCAGTCACAGGGCGGATGCTCAGGGAAGAGGTCGGACACAATGCGTTCGAGGACGACCCGGTCCGCTTCTGAAGGCGTCCGACTGCCCCGGAGCCGGGACATGACGACACGGTATCCTGCCCCGAACGCATTCTCTTCTGCAATTTCGATCAGCTCCTGGAACAAGTTCCGCTTGCTAGCTCGAATTGCTCTACTGAGCTCCGCCCTTGCTGTCCTGTGCTCAGCTGCTGCTATGCTGCGCTCCTCCAAGTCAGCCGTCTGCAGCATCCGGTCACGGGCAACCTCGCAGTTGTTCCTCAGGCGAGCCAGGAGGGGAGACCACCAAAATGTGTTACGGTGCGGGTCTTGGTGCACTCGGGTAACCCGTTGCATCGTCTCGTCGCAGGCCTTCAACATGGCTGCGATCATACCCTCCTGGGTCGATGCGCGTTGGACAAAGTCCGCAGCGAACAGCGCCTCGAGGAATGAGGAAGGAGAAAACTGCGAGGTCTTCCATCTACGGCCAGCGTGACGCACACGCCTCTGGCTAGCGGAAGCACCCTGCCGCGATGACGGTTGCCGCTGATGTTGCTGCTGCTGCTGTTGCGATGGCTGCTGTTGCTGCTGCTGCTGCTGAAGTGACTGCTGCTGCTGCGCAGAGGACTGTTGCGCTGGCTGCTGCTGGTCCTGCAGCTGCTCGGGCGATGCTGGTGTTCCTCCCACGGTGTAGAGAACATAGCGGTGGTCTGACGCGGTGTATCTTGTGCTAACAACCCAGGTGTCAGGGCGAGCGATCGACGGGCTCGCGAATGCCACATCCACTATACTCGGGAGAGCCACCCCGTTGCCATCAAACGTGTATTCCCGACCTTGATTAATCACGATTAGGCCAAGCTGCTCCACCATTCCGTGCAGCTCTTCCCCGCGGTCGCAAGTCCTCGGGCTGCCCCACTCCTCATGTCTGGCGTTAAAATCGCCGGCGACGACGACTTGAGGGTGGGAGAAGCCTTCGAGTTCTATTGCTTCCAAGAAGCGCTCGAACTCTGCGAGGTTAAGGCTTGGTGGAGCATAGCAGCTGATGAAAACCACTCCGCCGATCTGCGCTGCAACCAACCCCTGAGCTTCACTGCACCACACCCGCTGTATTGGTAGCTCACCGACAGCTACCACCGCTACCGCCTTGCAGCTGCTGAATGCCCACCGGCCGTTGTTTTCAGGTGGGCGCAGAACATCAGAGAGAATGAGCACGTCTGCTTTCTCCTCTCTGGCAGCTTGCAGCACCAGGTTCTGGGCATCACGGCCATGGCCCAGGTTCGCCTGCAGAACTTTCAGGGCCGGGAACATCGTTGGGCCGAACGAGCACATTCGCTGTGGCCTATGTGGTGAGCGCCACCGCACAGTGCGCACTTTGCCTCATTCTGGCAGGATCGTGCTTTGTGTCCGGTAAGCCCACAGCGGATGCACAGATTCTGTCGATCTGCGGTGGAACGGCAGTTCGAGGCGATGTGGCCCATCTCCAGACAGCGGAAACAGCGCTGTCGCTCTGGAGGCGTTGGTGGGGCTGCTCGAACCTTGCTCACACAGTCGCACAGGAACAGTTTAAGTCCTTCCAACTGCCGAGCCGACTTCACAGGTAGCCGGATGCGTGCTCGCTTCGAACCATCCGGTAGTTCCCAAATGTTGGCAGAAACAACTCCAGCACTTGCGCCAATCTTATCATCGAGGGCAGCAATGATATCTTCCTCCGTAGCAAGGGGATCGATATCGACTACCAGCAGCTCACCCATTTCTGTGACAAGCCGACTGACGCCTGCGTCGCCGATGATTTTGCGGACGCCTTCCAGCATAAGCGGAGCGTTTGCCGTCTTGCTCAGCTCCATACGTAGCAGCCTAGCATGAGTTCGGCGGCCCTGCTTAATATGCCCTTTCATTTCGCTATGAGCCGCGTCCAGACGAATGGCTTTGCGCACCTTCTCGTAGATGCCATCCCAGGTTTCGCCTTCACTGGGAGACACCTCGATGATGTCAGGCCTCGGCTTTCGCTTACGCTGTAGCTGCTGCTGCTGCTGCATACGCTCCTGCTGTTGCTGCTGCGAGCCAGCGACCGCCTGTCGCTGTGGCTGACGTTGCTGCTGCTGCTGTTGATGTTGCGCGATACCGACTGCCTGTCGCTGTAGCTGACGCTGCTGCTGCTGCTGTTGCGGCTGCTGCTGGGAGCGTGGCTTACCCGTAGCTTTGCCGCGATATCTACGCCGCACGACCTCGCTGTAGGTCAACTCCGGCACGACGTCTCCGCGGACGGCTGTCAATGCCTCGCTACGCGGCGGCATGACTGCGCGCGACGTCGACGCGCGGGGCTGCTCCTGCTCGTGCTGGTTCCGCTGCTGCTGCTGTTGCTGCTGCTGCGGCTGCGCAGAGGATCGGCGCGGCAACGGAGTTGGAGGTTGACGTGGACTAGCTGACGGTTGTCCACCGCCAACCTTTGCCGCCAGCAGAGAGTTGAGCACATCTCGATCGCGTTGATGTGCGGCGGCTAACTTCTCCATCTGCGCCTCGAGCTTCTCCTCACGGCGCTTTGCCTCCTCCTTTTCCTCCTGCAGCAGTTGGCACATGCCGGTTATCTGCTCCAGGAGTTTTGCGTTTTGCTCCTTCATAGCGATATTCTGCTCCTCGAGGCGTTGGATGGTTGCTCTGAGCAACTCGAGCTCCGGAGCCGGTGTCGCTGATGCAGCTTTTGGCTGCGCAATGGGCTTACTAGCGCCTGTGGCGCTTAGCCTAGGAAGCGCAACACGTGGCTCGGCCGCAAAGAGCTTGGAGCTAGGAGCCAAGCTGGTGCGGCAGTCCACCGACGTCGCCCTAGCACCCGAGCGGGTCGATCTCCCGGGTGCTTCCATCGCGATAACCGACGTTCGCGATGGGTGGGGTAAAATAACCCTGGGGGTCGAAATGACCCCGGGGGTCGAATGACCCAGGGGGTCGGAATGACCCCTGGGATTCTGCGCCGCCTAGCTGGTGTTCTGCTATAATGTAGATCTTCGCTTCAATTCCGCTGCTTAGATGAAAACGGTCCAATTTATGCCCCCCTGGTGGTCGGGGGGGGAGGGGGAGGGGGTGGGGTAAATTTCGGGAGGGTGCGTCTCGCGCGTGGGGAATTATTCCGCACCAGTCCCGAATTCCCCCGGTGCGTTTATACGTCTAAACGGTTCGACCCCGATTTCCACCCTTTTTGGACCTCTTTTTTTTTTTTTTTTTTTTTTTTTTTTTTTTTTTTTTTTTTTTTTTTTTTTTTTTTTTTATCTATGCACTTCACCGGGTGGGGGGGAGGGCAAAAGGGTAGAAAATAATTTTCCCGTGTTTGTTTTGTCACTCTCTACCACCCTACAGCTTCTCCGAATTTTTCGAAAAATTCGAGCAGTTTCGAAAAAATTCGAGCACTTTTCGAGCGCCTCGATTCGGGCAGATTCGAGCTCCCGCTGACACTACACCACTTCGCTGAATTTTACGCACACTTTTAAATATTCGAGCAGTTTTTCGAGCACTAACGATAAATTCAAATTTTGCTGTACGGGAACTGCTTCCCAGACCAAATTTGCTTTACGGGTATCCCTCAAATGTCACCGAAAACGTCAAAATTTTTTTTCGTGATTTTCACTGATTTTTTGATTGCATCGATTTTCGGGTAAATAACACCGTCTAAAGGTAAAACGGGTGCTCTGAACTCGTTTTTAGCACTTTCCGAGCGATCCGAGGCCGTTTTACACACTTTTTTCCGAAACTCTGTCGGAGCGTGTTTACATCCGTCTTCACTCGACGGCTACTCGATGAACACTACACAGGGATAACTGGCTTGTGGCCGCCAAGCGTTCATAGCGACGTGGCTTTTTGATCCTTCGATGTCGGCTCTTCCTATCATTGTGAAGCAAAATTCACCAAGCGTAGGATTGTTCACCCTTTCAAGGGAACGTGAGCTGGGTTTAGACCGTCGTGAGACAGGTTAGTTTTACCCTACTGGTGTGTGCTTATAGTCGCTATCTTAACGGAATTCCTGTGCAGTACGAGAGGAACCACAGGTACGGACCACTGGCTCAATACTAGTCCGACCGGACTTTGGTATGACGCTACGTCCGCTGGATTATGCCTGAACGCCTCTAAGGTCGTAGCCAATCCGAGCTGATAGCGCTTCTCAAACCCATTAGGTGTTCGGAAGCTAGCGGGCCTAACAACCCTCTGAGATCCGTTGGAGTCTGCGTCTGCAGCCCGGCGTCTCATCCCGCTATACCTAGGCCGCAACGAGTGGAGTTCGCTGCACGTGTTAGTACCGTAACTGGGAACGCCGTTGGCTTGAGCTCTGCCCAACGTGGATATACCTAGTTTCGACACCTATCAACCGCCCGCAAACGACGGGACTTCAGGCTGGGAGCTGCGAGTTGTAGAGATGCGTTCGCATCGATCCTCTCAGGCGACCCATGCTTGGTGGTTTGTCCGTGTGCCCCTTCCTCGATGTGCGCAAGCTCGTCTTGGTCTGGGGACCACGTCGACACAGGGGATACTTTTGTGAGAGCAAGAGTGTACTTAGTTGAGTGTAGCAAGGGATCGCGTGCCCCTTCCTCGATGGCGCAACGAACCATCTTGGTCTGGGGACCGTGGTGCCGTGCTCTGGTGAAGCTTGGTGCGTGCTCTTTCCTTGTCAGACGAGTGACTTGACTTGGTCTGGAGACCGTTCCTTTACACTAGTGGACAAGAGCTGGCTACTTCCGTGTCAGACGAGTGACTTGACACGGTATGGAGCGGAACACGTAACACTAGTGAGCTTGTCGGCGTGCCTCGTTCTCGACTTGATTGTCTTGATGTGAGAAACGTGCCGACCAAACCAGTAAGCTTACACACCTGCTCGTTACAAGTTGTATAAGTTAATCCGTTTGGGCCGGTTGCCTTGCACATGATGGTGTTGTTGACCATGTTCGGTTAACACGTCGTGTGTCGAGGTGGCCGGCCTTGGTAGTAGGATGTCTTGTGCATGTGACGTGTTGACCTGGTTTGGTCGATGTGTCGTCGTGTACGAGATGACCTACTTACCCGTCAGTTGTCCAAGTTGTATCATGTGTTGACTTAGTTGACGTGTCATGTGCATGGATGATTGGCGTACGGGTCATGTATGGTGCACTTGCTTCAGTTGAAGGGATGTACTAGTACAGTTATATTAATTGTTTATTTCACGATCTGGTCTTTTGGCTGGATCGCGAAAAAAACGCTAAGTCCCAAATCTTGAACTCGAGAGGAGAGCGCTGATGACAACCTTTTGGACTGGAGCTCCCTAGAATTCGGCTTTTTCCTTCTCTAAAGGGATGCACTGTTGTATGAATTGTTTATTCACGATCTGGTCGTTGGATTGGATCGTGAAAAAAAAACGCTAAGTCCCAGATCCTGAACTCGACAGGAAAGCGCTGATGGCAAACATTTTGACTGGAAGTCCCTAGAAAACGGCTTTTTCCTTATTGGCATTATGTGGCACGTTTATTGTGGCTAGAACATTAATTATCCCCCAAATGGCACCAACGCTTGGCGAAAGTCTCGAAATACTCCTATCCCGACGCACCAGCAACCGCAACACGATGCAAAATAAATTGCACGAGCTGCTGATACTTGTACCATGCACGGTACACGGTACCAAATTATACCCCTGAAAGTGTGCAATTTGGTGCTATAGTAGGAAATTTGGTTGGGCAAGCCTAGCTACGCGTGTCGCTACGCGTGTTGCATGGTGGTCGATCAGAGGTATGCAAAAGCACCTATCTAGGGGAATTACTTTACGTTCTAGTAGCAAGTTCGATTTTTCGGTCCAGCACGGCAGTAATCCTGCATGCATACACTCCATGTACCAAAAATGTATCAACCTAGGCGTTGCTCAGTAGCTTTTGGCGGCACATGTAAAAAGTATTCGAGTTCAGATTCTTGGAACTTTGCGTATTGTTCAAAACTAATAACGAAAACTAAATTATAAATGGGTAAAAGGCTAGGCGTTTCTCAGTAGCTTTTTTGCGCCACGTGGCAAAAGTATTCGAGTTCAGATTTCTGGGACTTAGCGTATTTTTCAAAATTGATTATGCAAATTGAAGTACAAATGGGGCATTAGCTAGGCGTTGCCCAGTAGCTTTTGGCGCCACATGGAGGAAGTAGTCGAGTTCAAATTTCTGGGACGTAGCGTAGTTTTCAATCATAATAAACCGAATCAAACATAAAAATCATGAAACTTACACCACGTCCCTAGGTTATGCACAAAACGTAACGATAAAGTGCCGGCCAGGTTAGAGGTGCACCAAAATTGTGTACCGATTAGGAAAAGTACTCTATGTTCCTATGACTTGGGTGAAAAGTGTTGATTAACTGCTGGTTAGGATAGACAGTTGCTTATCGTACACATCGCAAACGAACACCCCTTAGTGAGCAGTAGCAGAAGTCGATGGAACAAAGCGAATGCATTACAAACTGATCAAGTAAAATAAGGAACGCTACGTACTAGGACTTCTTTCCAAGAATGGTGTCCGCGACGGGAGGGCAAGCGTCCTTCCCAGGTTTCCCTAGTAAACCTTGTATGGTAAACATACCCAAGCGTGTCCGTAAGCACGCAACGATAGTCACGAACGAGCACATACCTAGGGAAAGTACTCTACGTACTAGGACTTCTGTCCAAGAATGGTGTCCGCGACGGTCGGGCACTGTGACGCAATTACCAAATCCTAGAATCGTACAAGCAGTGTGTACAAACATAAACATTAACGCGTTCGCTCGGGCTGCGCCGTCCGTGTTGAACACAAATGTGGGTGATTATATGAGTGGATAGACAAAAACATGCGTGGCGAAGACAGTTTTCTGCACGATGTGCACATAGCTCATTTCGTCGTCCCGGGCTAATGGAACAACACAAAAATATCGAGTATCTTTCTAGGTTTCTGTTATAAAAGGACAGGCCAAAAGGTGACCGGTTGAGATAAGCATTTTAAGCATACAAGCACTTAATTGCAACTTTTGATACAAAAACTAAGAACGTACACGTAGATTGTATCAACATGGACATCCATGATCGCGTACGCCCGGGCTGCGCCCTCCGTGTTGTACTTTCCCTGATTGGTACACAATTTTGGTGCAAGTGTACCAACATGGACATCTATGAACGCGTACGCTCGAGCTGCACCCTCCGTCTTGTACTTTCCCTGATCGGTACACAGTTTTGGTGCACGGCTATCCCGACCGGCAACTTGTACCAACATCGACATCCATGAACGCGTACGTAGCGTACTTTCCCTGATCGGTACACAATGTTGGTGCACGGCATAGGAAATGGGCTTAAAATGGTCAAACTCAATCCATTTCCACTAAAGATAGTCAATAACAGCTGTGCCGATGAAGTAGGGCACGATGCAAGTCAATGTTATTTAATGAATTACATGTTCACCATACATTTTAGTACAAAATTGCTCGGTCAGACCTACAAAGTGCTATATCTCGAATACTAAACGTCGCAGATGGGTGTCGTAGAACAATTTTAAGTTCGTCTAATGATTCTACATCCGATTCTGGATAGTGGTTTTTCGACCACTTTTCAACATTTTGTGACACCCCGAACCTAGGGGCAGCTCCCTAGCTTTTTTCAAAAATGTGCACCGAACGGGCCAGAGAGCTCGAGTAGTCGAAAATTTTTTTTTTGCTAAAACCCCTCAAAACGTGTCAGGAACGCACCCTAGATGATGAAAAGTGCAACCAGAATGTCAATCGACAACATGCCCGGGGGTACAAATTTGCTATACGCGTCCCTAGGTAGGGTACTTTTTCATACAAACATCAACGTGTACGGTGCACAAAGTGCGCGGAACAAAAATTGCTCGGTCAGACCTGGTACGGGCCATAACTCGAATACTAAACGTCGCAGATGGGTGTCGTAGAACAATTTTAAGTTCGTCAAACGATTCTACATCCGATTCTGGATAGTGGTTTTTCGACCACTTTTCAACATTTTGTGACACCCCGAACCTAGGGGCAGCTCCCTAGCTTTTTTCAAAAATGTGCACCGAACGGGCCAGAGAGCTCGAGTAGTCGAAAATTTTTTTTTTGCTAAAACCCCTCAAAACGTGTCAGGAACGCACCCTAGATGATGAAAAGTGCAACCAGAATGTCAATCGACAACATGCCCGGGGGTACAAATTTGCTCTACGCGTCCCTAGGTAGGGTACTTTTTCATACAAACATCAAAGTGTACGGTGCACAAAGTGCGCGGAACAAAAATTGCTCGGTCAGACCTAGGACGGGCCATAACTCGAATACTAAACGTCGCAGATGGGTGTCGTAGAACAATTTTAAGTTCGTCTAATGATTCTACATCCGATTCTGGATAGTGGTTTTTCGACCACTTTTCAACATTTTGTGACACCCCGAACCTAGGGGCAGCTCCCTAGCTTTTTTCAAAAATGTGCACCGAACGGGCCAGAGAGCTCGAGTAGTCGAAATTTTTTTTTTTGCTAAAACCCCTCAAAACGTG
>NW_026902648.1:185000-190000 GCF_943734735.2 Anopheles gambiae | reverse complement strand
CGTGTACGAGATGACCTACTTACCCGTCAGTTGTCCAAGTTGTATCATGTGTTGACTTAGTTGACGTGTCATGTGCATGGATGATTGGCGTACGGGTCATGTATGGTGCACTTGCTTCAGTTGAAGGGATGTACTAGTACAGTTATATTAATTGTTTATTTCACGATCTGGTCTTTTGGCTGGATCGCGAAAAAAACGCTAAGTCCCAAATCTTGAACTCGAGAGGAGAGCGCTGATGACAACCTTTTGGACTGGAGCTCCCTAGAATTCGGCTTTTTCCTACTTTAAAGGGATGCACTGTTGTATGTATTGTTTATTCACGATCTGGTCGTTGGATTGGATCGTGAAAAAAAAACGCTAAGTCCCAGATCCTGAACTCGACAGGAAAGCGCTGATGGCAAACATTTTGACTGGAAGTCCCTAGAAAACGGCTTTTTCCTTATTGGCATTATGTGGCACGTTTATTGTGGCTAGAACATTAATTATCCCCCAAATGGCACCAACGCTTGGCGAAAGTCTCGAAATACTCCTATCCCGACGCACCAGCAACCGCAACACGATGCAAAATAAATTGCACGAGCTGCTGATACTTGTACCATGCACGGTACACGGTACCAAAATATACCCCTGAAGGTGTGCAATTTGGTGCTATCCTAGGAAATTTGTTTGGGCAAGCCTAGCTACGCGTGTCGCACGTTGCATGGTCGTCGATCAGAGGTATGCAAAAGCACCTATCTAGGGGAATTACTTTATGTTCTAGTAGCAAGTTCGATTTTCCGGTCCAGCACGGCAGTAATCCTGCATGCATACACTCCATGTACCAAAAATGTATCAACCTAGGCGTTGCTCAGTAGCTTTTGGCGGCACATGTAAAAAGTATTCGAGTTCAGATTCTTGGAACTTTGCGTATTGTTCAAAACTAATAACGAAAACTAAATTATAAATGGGTAAAAGGCTAGGCGTTTCTCAGTAGCTTTTTTGCGCCACGTGGCAAAAGTATTCGAGTTCAGATTTCTGGGACTTAGCGTATTTTTCAAAATTGATTATGCAAATTGAAGTACAAATGGGGCATTAGCTAGGCGTTGCCCAGTAGCTTTTGGCGCCACATGGAGGAAGTAGTCGAGTTCAAATTTCTGGGACGTAGCGTAGTTTTCAATCATAATAAACCGAATCAAACATAAAAATCATGAAACTTACACCACGTCCCTAGGTTATGCACAAAACGTAACGATAAAGTGCCGGCCAGGTTAGAGGTGCACCAAAATTGTGTACCGATTAGGAAAAGTACTCTATGTTCCTATGACTTGGGTGAAAAGTGTTGATTAACTGCTGGTTAGGATAGACAGTTGCTTATCGTACACATCGCAAACGAACACCCCTTAGTGAGCAGTAGCAGAAGTCGATGGAACAAAGCGAATGCATTACAAACTGATCAAGTAAAATAAGGAACGCTACGTACTAGGACTTCTTTCCAAGAATGGTGTCCGCGACGGGAGGGCAAGCGTCCTTCCCAGGTTTCCCTAGTAAACCTTGTATGGTAAACATACCCAAGCGTGTCCGTAAGCACGCAACGATAGTCACGAACGAGCACATACCTAGGGAAAGTACTCTACGTACTAGGACTTCTGTCCAAGAATGGTGTCCGCGACGGTCGGGCACTGTGACGCAATTACCAAATCCTAGAATCGTACAAGCAGTGTGTACAAACATAAACATTAACGCGTTCGCTCGGGCTGCGCCGTCCGTGTTGAACACAAATGTGGGTGATTATATGAGTGGATAGACAAAAACATGCGTGGCGAAGACAGTTTTCTGCACGATGTGCACATAGCTCATTTCGTCGTCCCGGGCTAATGGAACAACACAAAAATATCGAGTATCTTTCTAGGTTTCTGTTATAAAAGGACAGGCCAAAAGGTGACCGGTTGAGATAAGCATTTTAAGCATACAAGCACTTAATTGCAACTTTTGATACAAAAACTAAGAACGTACACGTAGATTGTATCAACATGGACATCCATGATCGCGTACGCCCGGGCTGCGCCCTCCGTGTTGTACTTTCCCTGATTGGTACACAATTTTGGTGCAAGTGTACCAACATGGACATCTATGAACGCGTACGCTCGAGCTGCACCCTCCGTCTTGTACTTTCCCTGATCGGTACACAGTTTTGGTGCACGGCTATCCCGACCGGCAACTTGTACCAACATCGACATCCATGAACGCGTACGTAGCGTACTTTCCCTGATCGGTACACAATGTTGGTGCACGGCATAGGAAATGGGCTTAAAATGGTCAAACTCAATCCATTTCCACTAAAGATAGTCAATAACAGCTGTGCCGATGAAGTAGGGCACGATGCAAGTCAATGTTATTTAATGAATTACATGTTCACCATACATTTTAGTACAAAATTGCTCGGTCAGACCTACAAAGTGCTATATCTCGAATACTAAACGTCGCAGATGGGTGTCGTAGAACAATTTTAAGTTCGTCAAACGATTCTACATCCGATTCTGGATAGTGGTTTTTCGACCACTTTTCAACATTTTGTGACACCCCGAACCTAGGGGCAGCTCCCTAGCTTTTTTCAAAAATGTGCACCGAACGGGCCAGAGAGCTCGAGTAGTCGAAAATTTTTTTTTTGCTAAAACCCCTCAAAACGTGTCAGGAACGCACCCTAGATGATGAAAAGTGCAACCAGAATGTCAATCGACAACATGCCCGGGGGTACAAATTTGCTATACGCGTCCCTAGGTAGGGTACTTTTTCATACAAACATCAACGTGTACGGTGCACAAAGTGCGCGGAACAAAAATTGCTCGGTCAGACCTGGTACGGGCCATAACTCGAATACTAAACGTCGCAGATGGGTGTCGTAGAACAATTTTAAGTTCGTCAAACGATTCTACATCCGATTCTGGATAGTGGTTTTTCGACCACTTTTCAACATTTTGTGACACCCCGAACCTAGGGGCAGCTCCCTAGCTTTTTTCAAAAATGTGCACCGAACGGGCCAGAGAGCTCGAGTAGTCGAAAATTTTTTTTTTGCTAAAACCCCTCAAAACGTGTCAGGAACGCACCCTAGATGATGAAAAGTGCAACCAGAATGTCAATCGACAACATGCCCGGGGGTACAAATTTGCTCTACGCGTCCCTAGGTAGGGTACTTTTTCATACAAACATCAAAGTGTACGGTGCACAAAGTGCGCGGAACAAAAATTGCTCGGTCAGACCTAGGACGGGCCATAACTCGAATACTAAACGTCGCAGATGGGTGTCGTAGAACAATTTTAAGTTCGTCTAATGATTCTACATCCGATTCTGGATAGTGGTTTTTCGACCACTTTTCAACATTTTGTGACACCCCGAACCTAGGGGCAGCTCCCTAGCTTTTTTCAAAAATGTGCACCGAACGGGCCAGAGAGCTCGAGTAGTCGAAAATTTTTTTTTTGCTAAAACCCCTCAAAACGTGTCAGGAACGCACCCTAGATGATGAAAAGTGCAACCAGAATGTCAATCGACAACATGCCCGGGGGTACAAATTTGCTCTACGCGTCCCTAGGTAGGGTACTTTTTCATACAAACATCAAAGTGTACGGTGCACAAAGTGCGCGGAACAAAAATTGCTCGGTCAGACCTGGTACGGGCCATAACTCGAATACTAAACGTCGCAGATGGGTGTCGTAGAACAATTTTAAGTTCGTCTAACGATTCTACATCCGATTCTGGATAGTGGTTTTTCGACCACTTTTCAACATTTTGTGACACCCCGAACCTAGGGGCAGCTCCCTAGCTTTTTTCAAAAATGTGCACCGAACGGGCCAGAGAGCTCGAGTAGTCGAAATTTTTTTTTTTGCTAAAACCCCTCAAAACGTGTAGAAAACTGATTTTAGATGATAAAAAGTGCAACCAGAACGTCAAACGACAACTTTGTTGGGGGTACCCTTTTTACTCTACGGGCCACTAGCTTAGGCGCGCCAACAGCGCTTTCCTCTCGGGTTCCCATTTTTTGCCCTCCTGGGATTATGATCATTTACTCATTGCCTACTATAGGGAAGGTACCTTGCTTCGAGGTCAAAAATGAAGATTTCACCAAATCGTAGTTTTAACCTCTATTTAGTCGTAGGAGCATGGTTTGCAGTGTCCGTGGGTCATATAAGCCCCCGTTTGGGTCATACGTCCCCTCCCCGATGAAAATCGTCATATGACTATAGGCCGAACTTATGAAGCAAAAGTGGTGTCTGGTGGGTTCTGCCGATGATCTTAACCTATGATTTTGAGTTTCCACTCTTTCAAAACGTTTCCTGGAGCAGTACATCACGGGTCTACGGACCCAAAGACTTCGTTGCGATGGTTTCAAGCATAAAAGTTGTAACAGTTAAGGGTTTTTAATACGCGTATATTAAATCATTGCTTGAAACTAAGCTTCGTTGTCTTTAAACTCTGCAAGACCAATCGAACTTCTTAGGGAAACTCGAAGCATTCACGCTAAGCTGGTGGTGCAGGGCACATAGCGTGATGAAACCGGGTTTCCCTACCAAATGTGGCATATTTTTTCCCTGAGAGCGAAGCTCAGACCCACGTAGGGGAGAGCGAAGTGGAACTTAAATGTTCAATGCAGCAAATGTTCGCCATGCGGATAAACAAGTTGGAATAGTTCAATGTAGTGTAATGCAAACACGAATCGCAAATAACGATACGGGACCCAGAAGCAATTCTGCGGATCCCTCGGGGAGTGGTGAGTTGATATAAATTAGAGGTGAAAGTCCAAGTTGTTCGGGCTCCGGCTCGGCAGCCGATACGAGGTTCCTGTTGAGCTTGTTTGTACATCGCGCAGAGGCGCCGTTCGGTTCTAGCAATGATTCCCGCCACCATGTTCCATGCGTGCAGAGATCCGTTAGAGCTCGTTCAATGTGTCCCGCCGTGATTACGAAAAAGTCCAACAGTTGACTTAGTTGGGTGTGCGTCAAGTAATCGCACAGAGATGCCGATCGGTT
>NW_026902648.1:150000-177500 GCF_943734735.2 Anopheles gambiae | reverse complement strand
CTTTTTATAAATCCCAGTTTGCCGTCGGGAAATTGGCATCGCCCTCCGCGTAGAAATAAAATTCCTTTCTATCAGTTGCCTTCTGCAAAACATTTTATGATTTTTAACAAATATATTATTTTAGTTAACGGTTTGCCCTTAGAAATTCAATATATTATATCAAGCCCTCAGCAAACAAAATTATTTTATTAAATCGCCCTCCGCAAGAACAAACTTTGAATTTAAAAATATTATTAGACAATTAGTTTATTAGCATCGCCATCTGCGTAATTAATTAAATTAAGCCTTCAGCAAATAAGCTTTCGTTGAGCGGTCCACGAGAACATTGTGCTTAGTGTGTGCTGTGTGCGAGATTGCCGATTCCATCTGTTCCGGCGACGAGATTTTCTCCAAGCGGCGTAGAAACATCGAGAGTTTTCAAACCGGCAAATAGTTTAAAGTTCTTATAGAGTAGAATTTGAAATCCCATTTACAACCTAACCCAATCTCAATTAGCTCCCCAACTAAACCTTATTATATAAAACCACATTTATTTTCTTTTTTCGATTCTCTCTCCCCCTCAGCATTAAATTTCATAATATATATAAAAAACTAACAATAGAAATAGTTTTTCAAAACACTTCACAAACACATTTTGAACCACCATTCGTAAAGTAGAAAAATTTCCCAAACCAGTAGAACTAACAATTTCAATTTTCAAAATCTATCCTAACCAAATTTCAAAACTCTCGTAAAACTAACAAACATATCTCCAGTGTAGAGCGTAGAGTAAAGTGACCGGAAACTATTTTACCTGTATCCCGTAGCATAGCCAAAAATATAACGGGACACTTGGTCCATTTTACCTGTAACGTTGAAGCACACACGTCTCCTCACGTAGTTTGTCACTTTTAAGCACTCTTAAATTTCATTCATTTCATTCATTTCATTCAAATCTCGAAAACTCTGAAAAAACTTAAATTTTACATAGAAAGCCTTCTGCGAAAATTTTAAAATTATCCCCAGTTCAGTTTTTATCCATGAGCAAATTATTTTCAACTTAAAAAAAAAAAATATTTATTTAATTTTTTCACTCAAATATTTAATCGAATAATTGTTAAAAAAAAACACTTTTTTTAAAACAATTAACTTACATCGCCTTAAGCACAATAGAGCAAATTAATAAATTACCATTTCAAATTCAACGCTCAACAATTAGACTGCTTGTATTCAAGCATACTTTCCATCACAATCCAAAGAGTTATATTCCCTTACAAAATTAAATCTCAATTAACTAATACATTTATACACTTTGTATTAGTTTCCATATAAATTAATTTAACAAATTCTAATATCAACCAACAAATTTCCAATTACTTATTTTAAATAATAATTCGTCTTCTCCAACCATAACCAATAACCCTTTTACAAGCAGAAGTTAAATAATCACGTAGTTATTTTTTCTCCCGGTTCTTTGCATGTAAAATAAAATAATTAATGAATTTAAATAGTTTAAGTAATTATTAATATTAATTAATTTAAAAATAACAAAATAGTTTGAATTGACATTTCAACACTTGACATTTGACGTTGACATATAATCAAACTGACAGCTCAATATATCTGACACCTAACGTCACCTTGACATCTTGAATTGGTTGACAGCTATAATTGAAATTCTTTGACAGTTGCAACCGATTAAATAATAATTTAAAAAATCAATTATTTATATTTAACCAACTAAGTTAAATTAAAATTTCGTTCCTCAAGTTACAACTTGTTACATAATAATAAACTTTAAATTCCTTGTATACTTCCCAATATCATTAGATTAATTAAAATTTTTAATATCCAACTTAAAGATACCTTTAATTTTTGAAAAGACACATAACAGTAAAAAAATCAAAACCACCATTCGTAAAGAAGAATAATTCCCCAAACCAGTAGAACTAACAATTTAAATTTTCAAAATCTATCCTAACCAAATTTCAAAACTCTCGTAATACTAACAAACATATCTCCAGTAAGGGAGCGTAGAGCAAGGTGACTGGAAAGCCATTTTACCTGTATCCCGTAGCATAGCCAAAAATATAACGGGACATTTGGTCCATTTTACCTGTAATGTTGAAGCACACACGTCTCCTCACGTAGTTTGTCACTTTTAAGCACTCTTAAATTTCATTCATTTCATTCATCTCATTCAAATCTCGAAAACTCTGAAAAAACTGAAATTACACATAGAAAGCCTTCTGCGAATATTTTAATATTATCCCTAATTCACTTTCTATCCATGAGCAAATTATTTTCAATTTAAAATAAAATTAATGTTTAATTTTTTTCACTCGAATATTTAAACGAATAATTGTTTTAAAAAATCCTTTATTTAAAATAATTAACTTACAACGCCATAAGCACAATAGAGCAAATTAATAAATTACAATTTCAAATTCAACGCTCAACAATTAGACAAGCATACTTTCCATCACAATCCAAAGAGTTATATTCCCTTACAAAATTAAATCTCAATTAACTAATACATTTATACACTTTGTATTAGTTTCCATATAAAATAATTTAACAAATTCTAATATTTACCAACAAATTTCCAATAACTTCTTTTAAATAGTAATTCGTCTTCTTCAACCATAACCAATAACTCTTTAACAAGTAGAAGTTTTAATAATCACGTAGTAATTTTTTCTCCTGGTTCTCTGCATGTTTTAAAAAAAAAAATATTAGTTTTCTGATTTAAATAATTTAAATAATTATTAATATTAAATTCTCTTAATAATAACAAAATAGTCTGATTAGACATTTTAACACTTGACATCTAACGTTGACACATAATTAATTTGACAGCTCAAAATATCGGACACCTAACGTCACCTTGACATCTTAAATTGGTTGACAGTTATAATTAAAATTCTTTGACAGTTGCAACCGATTAAATAATAATTTAAAAATCAATTATTTATATTCAACCAATTAAATTAAATTAAAATCGCTTATGCTCAAGTAACAATTTATTACACAATAACAAATTCAATTCTATTAATCCTTAAATACACAACTTCATACCCTGTTGACATTTAAATTGTTTGGACAGCTTGTTCAAACCTGACATTTACCGTTATTGACAACAAATAGACTGACAACTATTAAACTAAAATTTTAATCTCGGAAAACTCTTTCAATTTATGAAAATCCCCTTTTCTAAATTAAATTAAAGTGTACTTAAATCCGCTCTCAATCGTTTAAATCGCTTCCTAAGCTTTTTCTTTTATTTATTAATACCATCTAACCCAGTTAATACTTTCTCCGTTGCATCAATTTGAAAATAACTTTAATCATCTTATTTGATTATTCCCATGACATTAAATTGCATCCATTAGACATTGACGTAAAACATCACAGTACCATTGACATTCAAATAGATTTGACAGTTTTAACAATTACTTGACTGACAGTGACATCAAACGCCTCATCACATTGACAGCAAAATTAATTGACAATTTGATTACAGCGCGAAATCCATTGACATCTTTCGTTTTAAATTTGACAATAAATTCATTCTCCGTTTTAATTTAAAAATTTGACATTAAATTCGTCCCAAAACCCGACAATAATTACTTAATCAATCAATCAATTAACAAACTTGCGAAATTCCTTAGAAAACAAGTAGACAGTCACAATAACCTCCACAGGATTTAACCGTAGAAATAACCCAGTAGAAAAATGGTGATGAACACACGCTCCACTTTAGTTCGTAGAAGTAGTCCCTCGAAGGCAGTGACGAGTAGATATTCCGTCCGCCGTAGCTCGCTGGGAACGATGTCCCCGTCTAAGGCTTCGGCCACCAGCTTTGGTAGACGGGCATCAACAACCCAGCTGATGGCTTCCAAGGCACCTGCCCTACGAAGAGCTTCTTCGGTAGAGGTGGAGGGAAAATCAAAAAGGGTCTCTGTTCTCCCGCAGATTGCGGAAGAGAGCCAAGGGGAGGGCTCTAAGGCAGGGCAAATTTACGACAGGAAATTTTTCGCTACCGCATATCCAGCAGAGTCAAATCCCATGGGCCCATTGCAAAAAGCAAAACATGAGCTCATGCTGTTTATCAGGGACACCGTGAAGCACAGGGCTATTTTAGCCAAGACGCCCCAATTCTCGAATTGGGAAGAGCGTATCGGCTCAGTCTTAGCCCTGCTGCACAATCTTCCAGCAATTTGGCTGGGAGAGGCGGGGTCAGGAGTTGATGTTGGAACGGGAACCGAGGATCTCGTGGTGGAGGACCCGGTGTTGGAGCAAGAATTAGGGCCTTTGGCAGGCCCTAATCAGGAGCCGCAACCGGGATCTTTGCCTTTGGACGAGACCGATATCACCAAATTCCTCACTGTTTTTGGGGGAATTATGCGGGAGATGTTCAACACACTAGTTAGGGAGAATGAGGCCAAAACAGGAGGAAATGGGGAACAGGGACAACAGCTGGTGGGTCAGGAAGGGAAAAAGGGCAAGAAGAAGGGAAAGGGTCGGAATGCCAAGGTAGTTGTGGCAGAGGAACCTTGCGAAGGGGAAATTTGTTCGACGGACCAGGGATCTGGACCATTAGAGGGGCAAGAGGGTGCGCAAGAATGGCGGACGGTAAAGGGGAAGACCGCCGTGCGCCGGGAGAGACGGAAGAGGAAGAAGCAGCGTGAAGCTGAGCAAGCAGCCAGCCTCACCGCAAACACGCCACCTTCTGCTCCCCAACCCAAGCAAAAGCCGGCACCTGCTTCTAATCCCAGGGCCGGCCGAATGCCAAACGCCATCGAGCTTGAATCAATTGGGGGATTCAAGCACGCGGACATGATGCCTATCCTTAGGGAAACGGTGAAGAAAGAGGATGTGCAGAGAATCCGCACAAACTTTAAGGGTCATCTACTCCTGGAGCTAGCACCAATGTCGCACCAGGAAACGATGACCCTTTGGAGAGAGGTGTCTGCGGCCCTTGATGGCAAAGCAAAATGCCGTCCGCGGACACCCTCAGTGCGGGTGAACTGCACCAACATTCCGCCGGGCACTTCGTCCGAAGAAATTTCTTCGGAAATGAGTGCCGCGCTGGGCGTTGAAATTTTCAGCGACCAGATCACGACCGTAAAAACGCATTACGGTACGTTGGTCGCATTTTTCGACTGCCCAGCAATAGCGGTGACCGACCAGGCCCTGGCAAGGCAATACACGGTCGGTTTCAGCAAATGCTGCAGGCTTCGGCTTTTGGAGCGTCGGCGGCAATGCTACCGGTGCTACGAATACGGGCATACTGCTGCCCGTTGCCGTGGCAAGGACCGCAGTAGCAAATGCCATCGCTGCGCGGAAGATAAGCACGAGGGACCGTGCACTAGGGAGCGGAAGTGCTTGGGATGCGAGGGCCCGGATGCAATCGGGCATTCGCTGGGCCAGCGCAGTTGCCGCTACTTTGGAAAGGTAACCCCACAGCCCAGTCATGATTAGAGTGTTCCAACAGAACCTCAATCATGACCAAACGGCACAAGACTTGCTTTTGCACAGTGCTCGTGCCGAGGGTTGTGATATTCTGATTATCTCGGACCCCTATTGGGTGCCGAATAATAACAGCAATTGGGTTACCGATACCACTGGACGGGTAGCAGTGGTATCAGTTGGGGATTATCCTTTTCAGCGCATCATTGACAACCAACGCGAGGACTTCGTTGTGGTCGAGATGCGGGGAATCGTTTTTTGTTCTGTCTACCTACCACCCGTGGGTTCCGATTTGACTGTCGAGGAGTACAAACGCAAATGGACCGAAATCGTGTCTGTACTTCCACGGAATCGGGACACCGTGATCGGGGGTGATGTAAACGCCTGGTCAGGTGCATGGGGGATGGAGCGGAGGCCAAACGACGGGGAAAGGGTATCTAGGGGGGGAGTTGTGATGGATGCGGCGGCTGCTCTGGGATTGGTTCTCCTGAACCAGGGCAACCAGAGCACTTGGATTGGGGCAAATGGTCGCAACTCCATCGTGGACGTATCCTTTTGCAGCCCCTCCTTGGTAGGGGACAACAATTGGCGCGTGTGTGACGAAACCCCAAGTGACCACAATACTATCAAGTTTGTGGTCGGCAGGGTTCCGAGACAGCGCGCCAACAACGAGGTACACTCAGCAGCGAATGGGGGAAGGTGGTCCACAAGATTCTTCGACAAGGATTTGTTCGTTGAAATCTTGAGGGACCAGGACATTTTTGGGCATGTTGCTACGCCAGAGGAGCTTACCCAGGCCATCACGGTGGCCTGTGATGGCACCATGCCTAGGCAACCCCCAAGGCGACAGGGCCGGCGGCCAGTTTATTGGTGGACGTCCGAGATTGATCGGTTGCGCAGCCATTATCACGGAATGAAACGGCGGTTCAACCGGGCCCGGACCGAGGAGCAGCGCGAGGAAAGGCGTCAAATGAAGTCGGACGCACGCGCTGCCCTGGAACGGGCCATCAAGCTCAGCAAAGACCAACACAAGCAGGATCTGCCGGAACAATTGGAACCGCAAGGCTTTGGCCCTGCTTACCAAATCCGCAAGCAGCAGTGGGAAGGAGCTCGGGTTCCGATGGAACGGGATGCCAACAAGCTCCAGTTCATCGTGAATGAGCTCTTTCCCGATCGTCCCCCGATGGAGTGGCCCGAGACGGAAGTAGGTGAGGATCCACAGGATCCGGTCTCGGAGGAGGAGTTGGCGGAAGAGTTGAAGGAAATTGCCCGCTCACTCAACCCCAAGAAAGCTCCGGGGGACGACAATATTCCAAATATGGCTGCAGCTGCGGCAATTCTGGCTTTTCCGGAAGTTTTTGCCAAAAGCTACAAGCAGCTACTGGAGGCAGGCACTTTTCCCGACGCATGGAAGCGGCAACAACTGGTGCTGCTTACCAAGTCGGGAAAACCACCTGGGGAGCCCTCGTCATACCGGCCAATTTGTTTGCTGAGTGTGCTGGGGAAAATTTTAGAGCGGTTGATTCAGCGGAGGCTGACAACCCATCTGGAGTCGACCGGGGGACTTTCGGACGCCCAGTACGGTTTCCGTAAAGGGCGTTCAACCGTTGATGCCATCACTCGGGTGATGGACAATGGTAAAGTCGCTCTAGACAAAAAGCGAAAGGGGGATCGTCTCTGTGCGGTGGTAACGGTGGACGTCCGGAATGCCTTTAACTCGGCAAACTGGACAGCGATCGGCCAAGCTCTGCAGCGTAAAAACACTCCGCCTTATTTGCAGGCGTTGCTGCGGAACTATTTCATTGGCCGAACGCTCCACTACGATACGGATGAAGGAATAGTGTCGAGGACTGTATCTGCTGGCGTTCCTCAGGGTTCGGTTCTAGGACCAACACTTTGGAACGTCATGTACGACGACCTACTCCGCTTGCCGCTCGAAGGACTACGAGCGGACATCATCGGGTTCGCTGACGACGTGGCCTTCACATTTTTGGGAAGGACCACGGAACAGGTCAGCGCATTAGCAACGGCTAACCTGGAGAGGATCGAGCGGTGGCTGCAAGGAGTCGGTTTGGAACTTGCCCACCAAAAGACCGGGTTCATGATCTTTTGTACCCATCATGTCCCGCAGCTCGCAGAGCTTCAAGCGGGCGGTCACTCGATCCAATCCACGGAAACGCTGAAGTACCTGGGAGTGGACCTCTGCCGCAAACAGCACCACAGCCGGCATCTGGAGAGGGTGGTCAATAAGGCTTCACGGATTACGAATGCCTTGACCTGCCTGATGCCGAATAAGCGTGGTCCTAAGAGCCGCAGTAGGAGACAGCTCGTAAACGTCGGCAACAGTATCATCCGATACGGAGTTGCCACCTGGGGGCGATGGGTGCTCGACAAGGAGACCCATCGCAAATCGGTCCAAAGGGCGCATCGACCGGGGGCTCTCCGAGTCGCCAGCGCCTTCCAGACCGTTTCTTATGATGCCGCTTGCGTTGTTGCCAACACCACCCCGTTAGTCCTCCTCATGCAGGAGGATATCCGCTGCCACGACGAAAAGGTAGCGAGTGGTGGAGTTCAATCGGACATACGAAAGCGGCAACGGGAGGAGACGATGAGGCGCTGGCAGGACCAGTGGACAACGGGTGCAGGGCAACCAGGAGCACCAGGACTGAAGACGAGGAGGCTGATTCCAGACATTAATCTCTGGGTCAGCCGCAAGCATGGGGAAGTTGACTTTTTCCTCACCCAGCTCCTCACGGGGCACGGGTTCTTGCGCTCCTATTTCGTCGAGAAAGGCATCCTGGAAGGCTCGCCCAACTGCCCTGAATGTGGTGACGCCGTGGAAGACGTTGAACACGTGCTGTTCCACTGTCCACGGTTCGATCGGATCCGGAATGAGATGCAGCAGCGGTGCCATTCCCGAGTAACAATGGATAACATCGTCTCGGAAATGTGCACCCGCAGCGAAACGTGGGAGGCCGTCCGCGCCGCCGCCAGGACAATCTTCTCCACTCTCCAAGCGAGATGGGATGTTGAGCGTCCACCAACGGCAAGGCGACGCAGGCGGGCCAGACGGCGGGCGAGGGACGCAAATGGTGGTCCCTCAGGCCATGCGGCACGGCAACAACCCGCACCGCAAGGGCCACCGTAAGCTGGAAAGTTATTAATCTTTTATTTATTTTCGTTTCTTTCCAGCTTTCTTTTTTTTCTTCTCTCATCTATTTTCAGCTTTCTTCTACCTCTTTCTCCTTTTTCTTGTTTCCTCTATCCAAATCTCGTTTCAGGAGAACTGCCTTACGTGCTTGGAGTGGTGACCAACGATGCCGACCCCCCATTGCCCACCCGAAGCGTGGGCGATAGGACCAAAGGGACCGCGTCGCACCACGGTAAGCAGCGTAATAAGCAGAATCATCAGATCAGATCGCCGCAGAAGATGCGTCGTGACCCAGGGTGCAACCGCACACACGACTCCGCATGAAGTAATACGCACCACAAGCGTACCGGCCGAGTTGGGTGAGTCGGAGAGGGGGATGGAATATGCTCACTCTTCGTTAACAAAAAAAAAAAAAAAAAAAAAAAAAAAAAAAAAAAAAAAAAAAAAAAAAAAAAAAGGTAGCCAAATGCGCCCGGCAAAGTCCGACCACCACCTCCACGCGGTGCCGGGCGGGGTAGGGGCCCGTCATTAAGTTGACGAGGCCCCGAGCTAACGGTGGCGGTGAAGACGGCGTTGAGCATGACAACGTCGCAGGGGAGGGTGTGGTGTTAAGTCGCCACACCCTACATTCTGTCAAGTGGGATACTGAACTCGAGAGGATAATACCTCTGCGCGGATTAGACTAGGGTACGGTTTATGGAATAACTAGGATGTACACGGGCTGGCGGATGAACCCGCCGAACCCTTAGTAAAGCAGGGTGAAACCTGCTTGAAACGGGGGAGGGCTAAGGGGGATTCTGTCACCGCTCTATTAAAACTTAGCAAGTCTTAGGTAGCGCTCCAAGACTGTCGCCATACGATACGCTCTATGGCAAATGCAGGTGTGGGTGGGTTCAGCCCCACTTTGCTCCGGTTCGGCACTGAGCCCGTCGTCTCATAAGGGCGCGGGCCAACCCTCGCGTGGAGCTCCCTGTTTCATAGCCACCCACGGAACCAAATAGGAGACTGCATAAACAGACGCGGATAGCGGGCCTGAGTTTGAGCCCAATAGAATGAGTAACGTTAAAACTAAGAAGGTCAAAAAGACCAAGGGGGTGGACAAGAAAGATCCGGACCAAGCGTTCATGGATCTTCAAGATCGGATGGAGGCTATGCGTTTTGGGATAAGTAAACTCGATGATGAGTCTTCCCATTTTACGCTAGTAACGGTAATGATGGACTTCCTCGATGAGGTAATGTCCGAATTTCGAAGGTACAGAGCCGTTAATCGCATGCAGCAGGTCCTCGACCGTCAAACGCAAACGTCGTTTGACGGTAACGATGGATTCGGGCCGCAAACGCGAAAAGGCAGAAGACCAGTGGCTGATGACCAACAGCCTGGTCCAAGTGGGTTGCAAAGGTTGCAACAACAACAACAACAACCATCGAGGTTGACCCCTGTTAGGGAAGCGGTGGAAAATATTCCAAGTCCGAGAAACGGACCGAATATTAATGAGGGTAGCATTAATAAGAGGAAGAAGAAGAAGAGCAAGAAGAAGCAGAATAAGCCCAGGAAGCGGCCTGAGGCTCTGCTGATATCGGACTGCACTTCCGAGGAGCTGGCGAAATTGCTCAAGGAAATGAAGCAGTCCGATGCTCTTAAATCGGTTGGAGAGACAATCTCTAAGGTCCGACGGGCCCAAAATGGAGGCATGTTGCTAGAATTGAAGCAGGGTAGTTCTGCTAGTGCAATTGCCCCAAAGGTTAAGGAAGCGGTGAAGGGCAAGGCGTCAGTGAGAACGCTAGCTCCTTCTAAAATGATTGAGATCATGCATCTCGATGAAATTACCACCCCAGAGGAGGTTGCGGAGTCTGTCAAAGCACAGCTCAACATCGAGATAGAAATAGATCGTATCAAAATGAAGAAAGGCCGCGCGGCCGGTACGCAGTGGGCACGGATCAACGTATCGCTGCCAGACTTTCAAAGCTTCCTGAATTTGGGAAAGCTGAAAGTTGGTTGGTCGATATGCCATATCCGTGAGGTTATGGAAGAGCAGAAATGCTATAAGTGTTGGAAGGTAGGCCATACGAGCTACCATTGTAGGGAACCAGACAGAAGTAATCTGTGCTGGAAATGCGGTTTGAGTGGACACAAGAAGCAAGCTTGTACCAACTCTGTCAAGTGTTTGGATTGCGGTACGAGGTCACAGAACCCTCACGCAACGGGCAGTTATATGTGTCCTAGAAGGCGAACGATTAGATCATAATGGTTAGGTTGCTACAACATAACCAGAATCATAGTTATGCTGCATTTCAATTAATGTGGCAAACGATTAGGGAAGAATCTGCGGATATAGTGTTGATTGCAGATCCGTATCTGGCAACAACCAACGTCAAAGTGTTACGCAATGACGATAACACAGCAGCGGTAGTGGTTAACGCGGACTTACCAGTTAAGGTAGTCAGTAAGGCTCTGAAGGGTTTAATGATAGTTGACATAGGTGATATGCGAGTGGTCAGCGTTTACGCGCCACCTAGATTTAGTATGGAAGAGTTTCAGAATATGTTGGATAACACGGTAATGGCCGTAACCGGTATCCACAAATTCGTTATCGGGGGGGACTTCAACGCTTGGTCAGCAAGTTGGAACAACCAACTTGGCGAGCGTGGAGAAACCCAGAAACGAAGAGGTGAGTTGGTCTTATCAACCTTTGCGCAGATTGACGCAATTTTATTGAACGACGGCAGCGCCCCAACTTATGTTGGACCAGGGCGTACGTCAGTAGTCGATCTTACTTTTGCGAGCAGAACAATTGCAAGATCATTTAAGTGGGAGGTGTTATCTAGCTATATGAACTCTGATCATCGTGCAATACGAATAGATCTTGAGACGCAAAGCGTGCGTAACTTGTCCCGACCCATAACGGGATGGAGCATCAAGTATTTTAGCAAAGATATATTTGAAGTTATGATGCAAGCCGCTTTTGAGACAGAGGTCACAACAAGCGAAGACTTAATGCGTATACTTGTCACGGCGTGTAATGCGACGATGACTAAGCGTAAGAGGTACACTCCTAACAAGAGTGCATTTTGGTGGACGTTAGAGATTGAGGCACTTCGCAAAGAGTGCAAACACCGCGATCGATTAGCGCAAAGAGCATTCAATACTGATCTCTATTCTACTTTTAGGGACGAGTTCAAGGTGGCACGGAATGCCCTCAAGCGATTGATCAAGCATACCCGACAGAGGAAGTGGAAAGAGTTCCTGGGAACAGCGAACAACGCATCATTTGGTATTGTATATCATACGTTCAAGAAAGTGGCCGAGGGTTCGATTGGACCCCGAACCATGACATTGGACGAGTTTAGGGAAGTGGTGAGCGAGCTTTTTCCTACTCACCCAAACACGGTGTGGCCTGAATATCGTATTGATCAGCCACGAGAGTTTGAAAGAATTACTAATGATGAGATTCTTGCGGTTGCCAGGAGACTACCTAACAAGAAGGCGCCGGGACCAGATGGTATCCCGAATGAGGCGCTGAAAGTTGGTATGTTGACTGCAACCGCTGCATTTTGCAGGGTTTACCAAGGCTGTTTAGAGAACGCGAAGTTCCCCGATGAGTGGAAAAGGCAGAGGTTGGTGTTAATACCGAAGCCGAACAAACCACCAGGGGAACCGGGTTCGGTTCGCCCCATTTGTCTACTAGACGGGGCAGGTAAAGGTTTAGAACGCATCATAGTGCAACGGTTAAATGCACACATTGAGGAGGTCAACGGACTGTCTGACGACCAATTTGGTTTCAGAAGTCGTCGATCAACAGTTGATGCGATTCAACGGGTAGTGGACATTGTTTCGGTAGCTAGAAGTAGAAACAGATACAGTGGACGGTATTGTGCAGTTGTTACATTAGATGTTACTAATGCTTTTAACAGTGCTTCGTGGTTGGCGATTGCAAATGCATTACAGAGAATAAACACTCCTAAATATCTTTATGATATCATTGGTGACTATTTTAGGAATCGTGTGCTGATGTATGATACCACAGATGGACCGGCAGAGATTGCAGTCACATCGGGTGTACCTCAAGGCTCGGTACTTGGCCCAACGTTATGGAACCTCATGTACGACGGTGTCCTACGAGTTGGAATGGTGGAAGGTGCACGGATTATCGGCTATGCAGACGATATAGTATTGTTGGTGGAAGGTAATTGTGTTGATGATATTGAAATTCTCGTTTCCAGCCAGATTCGCATCATCGACAGATGGATGACCGACAACGGATTAAAGATAGCCCCGACCAAGACCGAGTTCATTATGGTCAGTTCCCATCAGAGGATACAACATGGGGCTATCAGGGTAGGTGATCACGTAGTACATTCGTCGCGCAGCTTAAAGTATTTGGGGATGGTCTTAGATGACCGCCTCGATTACACTTCACACATCAGGTATGCGGTGGAGAGAGCGACGAAGCTATGGACCACCTTGGTAAGGATGATGCCTAATAAGGCAGGTCCGAGTAGTAATGCTAGGCGAGCAATTGCTCTTACTGTTGTGGCGAAGGTCCGGTATGCCTCGCCCATTTGGTGTCATACCCTTAGATTTGCTAACCGTAGACAATGGCTACGTCGGTTTTACCGGCCAGTAGTCCAGCGAGTTATCTCTTCTTTCAGGACAACTTCTCATGATGCAGTCTGCGTGCTTGCGGGAATGATCCCGCTTCATCTCCTCCTGGACGAGGACTCCAGGACTTTTCATCGGAGACGAGCAGAGAACATCGCCGGATCGGTTGCACGTAACATGGAACGTGTCACAACTATGGAACGATGGCAACGAGAATGGGATGAGAGTGTTCACGGTCGGTGGACATACCGTCTCATACCCGACGTCAACAGATGGATAAGTAGAAGATTTGGAGGTGTAGATTTCTTTCTTTCTCAGTTTCTTTCCAGCCATGGCTTCTACGCCTACCAGCTTCATCGGATGCAGTTAACGGGTTCGCCGCTATGCGATGCGTGCGAGGAACCTGAGGACGCCGAACACACGATATTCCATTGTGTACGTCATCGCGAACTGATCATCAGACTTCAGCATCAAGTCGACGAGGAGTTAACGCCGGAGAACATCATCGATGTTATGTCTGCTAACAGATATAACTGGAGCATGGTTCACCAAGCAGTACGGACGATTATGATTCGACAACAACATCGTAGACACGTCATCGAACGAGGCGAACGACGTGCTTTGCTCGCCAACATCCAGTTGGCCTTGCAGAGCAGCGACAGTGACGACGAGTAACGACAAGGATTCATCGTAGTTCATCGTAGCTTCATCGCCGAGGGCTAGACAGTGGCTAATCACCACTGTTGGAAGCCATTCGTTGCCTGGGATGATGGACATCCACCGCCCGAGTGACGTCGATACCCTAACGGGTGATCCACTCGGGGCCGGTTGAAGGCACGGAGGGGTTTTAGTGAGTAAGAATCTCACACTACCGGGGTTGATCACCCAGGTGTCTTATGCAAGATTTCCCCTTCGATAACAAAAAAAAAAAAAAAAAAAAAAAAAAAAAAAAAAAAGGTAGCCAAATGCCTCGTCATCTAATTAGTGACGCGCATGAATGGATTAACGAGATTCCCTCTGTCCCTATCTACTATCTAGCGAAACCACAGCCAAGGGAACGGGCTTGGATGCACTAGCGGGGAAAGAAGACCCTGTTGAGCTTGACTCTAGTCTGGCATTGTAAGGCGATATAGGAGGTGCAGCATAGGTGGGAGGGCTTCCTCGTGGAGCTCGCCTCTGAGATACCACCACTCTTACTGTTGCCTTACTTACATGATTGGGTGGAACAAGCGCGGGCCCCAGGTCCGGATCGTGCGCGCACCTCCTCCGGGGGGCTGTGGCGGCGGTTCGCCTGCGCGCGCCCAATGCGCCGTGTTTCTCGCTCAGCGTCCAGTGTGTCGCTGGGTGGTGCCGCCGGGGAGACTGCATCGTAGCATCGTCGTGTGTAGCGTGTTACCCGCTTGTCCGACCGTGAGCCGTGGCCCGCAAGGGTACAAGCTTGCGTACGTCGGTGCATTCGTGGTGCACTGCTTCTGCGCGGTCGATCGTTTATGATGTCACGTTTGCCCCCGGTTCCGCGCGCCGCCCGGCTCGAAGACTCCTGGACAGGTCCTTTCGGTCCACGTCATGGACAGTGCCAGGTGCGGAGTTTGACTGGGGCGGTACATCTCCAAAACGATAACGGAGGTGTCCAAAGGTCAGCTCAGTGTGGACAGAAACCACACGCTGAGCATAAGGACAAAAGCTGGCTTGATCCCAACGTTCAGTACACTTCGGGACAGCGAAAGCTTGGCCTTACGATCCTTTTGGTTATAACGAGTTTTTAGCAAGAGGTGTCAGAAAAGTTACCACAGGGATAACTGGCTTTTTTTTTTTTTTTTTATAAACGGGTTTTTTATTTTGTTTCAAAATTAAACCCTCCCGCTCCCCTACATTTTACCCGCGAGGGCTTACCCTGCAGGGGGTTTCATGGCTTAATGGCCAACCTTTTGTCCGTGCGAAAAGCACCTTCCATGTTTTATTTCTATTTCTAAATTCAACCGAAAAATTCACTCATTCCCCTAAATAGGGCGCTTTTTCACGCTCGATGCGTCGCTGTTTTTACGTGCATACCACGCCTAGCGGGAGGCAACTTCTGCCTCGACCACGGCGGCTTCTTCCGCGGCGTTCAGGCCACCGTCCGTGGCCTCGTTTTCCTCGTCGATTGCGCGGTTGCGCATACCAGATGGTCCGGCTGCAAAATCCGCGCGTTCTCGGCCGTCATCGTCATTGTTTATCGCCTGGCCGGACATCCCGAGAAGACGACGGTTTCGTCTCCTCTCCCTGAACCGCGCTTGACGCTCACGAAGCGCTGCACGTCGCTGAGCGGTCCGTGGTGAAGCTGGTGGGGTTGGGGGAAGTCCAGCTCGACGTTCTTCCCGCCGGCGTGCTGTTGCTGCTCGCCGGTTGGCGTTGCGTCGCTCGTTACGGGCCCGCCGCACTTCCGCGCGTTGGGCCTCCAGCTCTGCTGCGTCTTCGTCCTGACGCTCGATGACGTTAACAGCCAATGCTGCCCGCTCCTCGTCCCACGCTCGCTGCAGTTGGGCCGTTATTCGCTTCGCGGCTTCGCAGATACGACTCCAGCTATCGGCGTCGCGCAACAAGTGCCGCTGGAGGGTGTCCGGACAGACAGGGTCCGGACCTCCCTCGCCGAGTAGCTCCTGTCGAACTGCCGCAAAGCGTGGGCACTCGAAGAAGGCGTGCTCCGCCGTCTCTGGGACGCCGACGCACAACTGGCAGTCTGGGGACGACGTGAATCCATTGTGGCACAAGTAGTCACGGAAAAATCCGTGTCCGGACAAAACCTGTGCCAGATGGAAAGTCATATCTCCATGTTTCCTAGACTGCCAGTCGCCGACCGATGGAATTACACGGTGCGTCCACCGCGTGTGCCGGCTAGCATCCTGTTGCAGTGCGTCGGCATCCCATTCCTCCTGCCAGCAGTCGATGGTGTTCTGCCGCTCCGTCGCCCGGATGTCCTCCCTCGTTGCAGCACGGTCTGGAGCAAGGAGTTGTTGGTGAACCCGAGCATCCTCGTTGATGAGGTGGCATATCGGTACGAGTCCAGCGAGTAGGGTGGCCGTCTCATACCTGACGGTACGGAATGCCCGTGCCACCCTGATGGCTGCTTTTCGCTGAACTCGTTGCAGCATCCGTCGGCACTCTCGCACCTGAGTTGCCTCAGCCCAGACGGGAGCAGCATACCGCAACACCGATTCTGCCACATACGCCAGCAGCCTTGACTTGGCCGTCCTGGGGCCGCTGTGGTTTTGCATGAGGCGCGTTACAGCTGCCACCACGCGCGACGCCTTTTCGGAGACTTTCGTGACGTGATCTCGCCATTTCAGGTGATCTTGGAGCTGCACGCCCAAGTACCTGATGCTCCTAGAAGACTGGACTTCCACGTCACCGACGCGAAATGTCACCTGGGGCGGAGTCTTCTTGCTTGAGATCAGGACGGCTTCAGTCTTGGCTGGGGCCAGCTCCAGACCGTGCTGTTGCATCCAACGTTGGACCTGGTCAACGGCCTCCTCTGCTCTCGCGCGAACCTCGTCCGTGGTGGTAGCAGGTACCAACAGCGCCAGATCGTCCGCGTATCCGATGACTTCGACGTCGGGAGGTAGCGGCACATCCAGCACCCCGTCATACATGATGTTCCACAGGGTTGGGCCCAGGATGGACCCCTGTGGAACACCGGCGGTTACATGCCGTACGGCGGGGCCTTCGCTCGTGTCAAAGTACAGCACACGATCCTCGAAGTAGCTTCGAAGCATCCGTTGGAGGCCGACGGGAACACCTTTTGCCTGAAGGGCGCTGGCAATGGATTGCCAGCTGGCCGTGTTGAACGCGTTCTTCACGTCCAACGCCACCACAAGCAAGAAACGGTTATCCCGGCCGTTCGTTCGCCGGAACGACATGGCGGTACGGCCGGCCTCAACAACCCGCTGGATGGCGCTCACTGTCGACCGCCCTCGACGAAATCCGAACTGCCGGTCCGACAGTCGGGGTGAAGACGGCTCCTCGAGATGTTCATTGAGGCGATTCAGGATGAGGCGCTCAAGTACCTTCCCCAGTGCGTCGAGCATGCAGAGGGGTCGGTACGAGCTGCTCTCTCCCGGAGGCTTCCCCTGCTTCGGCAGCAACACCAGTCGTTGCCTCTTCCACTGCGCCGGAAACGAAGCGCGGTTGAGGCAATCCTGGTACAGGACCCGGAAGACCTCCGGGAACAACATGATGGCCGTCTTCACTGCCGCATTCGGGATGCCATCGAGCCCTGGTGCTTTGTGATTTGCCATCTGGCTCGCGATGAGCAGCAGCTCGTCGTCCGTTACCGGTGCAATTCCCGCCGTTGTTGTTGCTCCCTCGACGCTTCCAACGTTGCTCAGCTGCGACCAGTCGCAGGGCGGATGCTCAGGGAAGAGGTCGGATACAATGCGTTCGAGGACGACCCGGTCCGCTTCTGAAGGCGTCCGACTGCCCCGGAGCCGGGACATGACGACACGGTATCCTGCCCCGAACGCATTCTCTTCTGCAATTTCGATCAGCTCCTGGAACAAGTTCCGCTTGCTAGCTCGAATTGCTCTACTGAGCTCCGCCCTTGCTGTCCTGTGCTCAGCTGCTGCTATGCTGCGCTCCTCCAAGTCAGCCGTCTGCAGCAACCGGTCACGGGCAACCTCGCAATTGTTCCTCAGTCGAGCCAGGAGGGGAGACCACCAAAAGATGTTCCGATGCGGGTCTTGGTGCACTCGGGTAACCCGTTGCATCGTCTCGTCGCAGGCCTTGAGCATGGCTGCGATCATACCCTCCTGGCTCGTTGCGCGTTGGACAAAGTCCGCAGCGAACAGCGCCTCGAGGAATGAGGAAGGAGAAAACTGCGAGGTTTTCCATCGGCGGCCAGCGTGACGCACACGCCTCTGGCTTGAGGAATCACCCTGCTGCGACGATGGTTGCCGCTGTCGTTGCTGCTGTTGCTGTTGTGATAACTGCTGCTGTTGTAAGGACTGCTGTTGCTGCTGCTGCTGTTGCTGCTGAGACGACTGCTGCGCTGTCTGCTGATGGTTCTGCAGTTGTTCGGGGGATGGTGGTGTTCCACCCACGGTGTAGAGAACATAGCGGTGGTCTGACGCGGTGTAGCTTGTGCTAACAACCCAGGTGTCAGGGCGAGCGATCGACGGGCTCGCGAATGCCACATCCACTATACTCGGGAGAGCCACCCCGTTGCCAACAAACGTGTATTCCCGACCTTGATTAATCACGATTAGGCCAAGCTGCTCCACCATTCCGTGCAGCTCTTCCCCGCGGTCGCAAGTCCTCGGGCTGCCCCACTCCTCATGTCTGGCGTTAAAATCGCCGGCGACGACGACTTGAGGGTGGGAGAAGCCTTCGAGTTCTATTGCTTCCAAGAAGCGCTCGAACTCTGCGAGGTTAAGGCTTGGTGGAGCATAGCAGCTGATGAAAACCACTCCGCCGATCTGCGCTGCAACCAACCCCTGAGCTTCACTGCACCACACCCGCTGTATTGGTAGCTCACCGACAGCTACCACCGCTACCGCCTTGCAGCTGCTGAATGCCCACCGGCCGTTGTTTTCAGGTGGGCGCAGAACATCAGAGAGAATGAGCACGTCTGCTTTCTCCTCTCTGGCAGCTTGCAGCACCAGGTTCTGGGCATCACGGCCATGGCCCAGGTTCGCCTGCAGAACTTTCAGGGCCGGGAACATCGTTGGGCCGAACGAGCACATTCGCTGTGGCCTATGTGGTGAGCGCCACCGCACAGTGCGCACTTTGCCTCATTCTGGCAGGATCGTGCTTTGTGTCCGGTAAGCCCACAGCGGATGCACAGATTCTGCCGATCTGCGGTGGAACGGCAGTTCGAGGCGATGTGGCCCATCTCCAGACAGCGAAAACAGCGCTGTCGCTCTGGAGGCGTTGGTGGGGCTGCTCGAACCTTGCTCACACAGTCGCACAGGAACAGTTTATGTCCTTCCAACTGCCGAGCCGACTTCACAGGTAGCCGGATGCGTGCTCGCTTCGAACCATCCGGTAGTTCCCAAATGCTGGCAGAAACAACTCCAGCACTTGCGCCAATCTTTGCATCGAGGGCAGCAATGATATCTTCCTCCGTAGCAAGGGGATCGATATCGACTACCAGCAGCTCACCCATTTCTGTGACAAGCCGACTGACGCCTGCGTCGCCGATGATTTTGCGGACGCCTTCCAGCATAAGCGGAGCGTTTGCCGTCTTGCTCAGCTCCATACGTAGCAGCCTAGCATGAGTTCGGCGGCCCTGCTTAATATGCCCTTTCATTTCGCTGTGAGCCGCGTCCAGACGAATGGCTTTGCGCACCTTGTCGTAAATGCCATCCCAGGTTTCGCCTTCGCTGGGAGACACCTCGATGATGTCAGGCCTCGGCTTTCGCTTACGCTGTAGCTGCTGCTGCTGCTGCATACGCTCCTGCTGTTGCTGCTGCGAGCCAGCGACCGCCTGTCGCTGTGGCTGACGTTGCTGCTGCTGCTGTTGATGCTGCGCGATACCGACTGCCTGTCGCTGTAGCTGACGCTGCTGCTGCTGCTGTTGCGGCTGCTGCTGGGAGCGTGGCTTACCCGTAGCTTTGCCGCGATATCTACGCCGTACGACCTCGCTGTAGGTCAGTTCCGGCACAGCGTCTTCGCGGACGGCTGTCGATGCCTCGCTGTGCGGCGGCATGACTACGCGCGACGTCGACGCGCGGGGCTGCTCCTGCTCGTGCTGATTCCGCTGCTGTTGTTGTTGCTGCTGCTGCTGTTGCGCAGAGGATCGGCGCGGCAACGGAGTTGGTGGTTGACGCGGACTAGATGACGGTTGTCCGCCGCCAACCTTTGCCGCCAACAGAGAGTTGAGCACATCTCGGTCGCGTTGATGTGCGGCGGCTAACTTCTCCATCTGCGCCTCGAGCTTCTCCTCACGGCGCTTTGCCTCCTCCTTTTCCTCCTGCAGCAGTTGGCACATGCCGGTTATCTGCTCCAGGAGTTTTGCGTTTTGCTCCTTCATAGCGATATTCTGCTCCTCGAGGCGTTGGATGGTTGCTCTGAGCAACTCGAGCTCCGGAGCCGGTGTCGCGGATGCAGCTTTTGGCTGTGCAGTGGGCTTGTTGATGCCTGTGGCGCTTACCCGAGGCAGCGCAACACGAGGCTCGGTCGCAAACAGCTTGGAACTGGGAGCCAAGCTGGTGCGGCAGTCCACCGACATCGCCCTAGCACCCGAGCGGGTCGATCTCCCGGGTGCTTCCATCGCGATAACCGACGTTCGCGATGGGTGGGGTAAAATAACCCTGGGGGTCGAAATGACCCCGGGGGTCGAATGACCCAGGGGGTCGGAATGACCCCTGGGATTCTGCGCCGCCTAGCTGGTGTTCTGCTATAATGTAGATCTTCGCTTCAATTCCGCTGCTTAGATGAAAACGGTCCAATTTATGCCCCCCTGGTGGTCGGGGGGGGGAGGGGGAGGGGGTGGGGTAAATTTCGGGAGGGTGCGTCTCGCGCGTGGGGAATTATTCCGCACCAGTCCCGAATTCCCCCGGTGCGTTTATACGTCTAAACGGTTCGACCCCGATTTCCACCCTTTTTGGACCTCTTTTTTTTTTTTTTTTTTTTTATCTATGCACTTCACCGGGTGGGGGGGAGGGGAAAAGGGTAGAAAATAATTTTCCCGTGTTTGTTTTGTCACTCTCTACCACCCTACAGCTTCTCCGAATTTTTCGAAAAATTCGAGCAGTTTCGAAAAAATTCGAGCACTTTTCGAGCGCCTCGATTCGGGCAGATTCGAGCTCCCGCTGACACTACACCACTTCGCTGAATTTTACGCACACTTTTAAATATTCGAGCAGTTTTTCGAGCACTAACGATAAATTCAAATTTTGCTGTACGGGAACTGCTTCCCAGACCAAATTTGCTTTACGGGTATCCCTCAAATGTCACCGAAAACGTCAAAAATTTTTTTTCGTGATTTTCACTGATTTTTTGATTGCATCTTATTGTACACGTTAAAACAAGCACATCGGTGAAAACCGCACTTAATTCGGGCCAAAACTCACGGAGTTATTCACGTTTTTGTAATTATTCCGTTTTTACGAAAAACACGTGCTCCGGCGGAAGCACCCCCGACACTTTTTAGTTTTGCGTTTTTCCGCCGATTTCTCGTCCGTTTTTTCGCACAATGCTTAGAACGTCGCTACGCGCACCTTTCAAACCACATCCGGACAAAATCCGTGCCAATTTCACTAAAATATTTGCATGCAAAGTTCCCCATACAAAATGTATGGGGAAAAAACATACACACTTTTTTACACTTTTCACTGCTCGGATCGTCTCGAAAACACAATAAAACGTTTCAGCACCACCAATTTAACTAAAATGGAGTGTTTTCGGGGCCGAAAACGCTAATTTTTGCCCCAAATTTCCACACCCGGAATTCTAGCGCTACCGGGGGGGGGGGGCCCACCGTCTAAAGGTAAAACGGGTGCTCTGAACTCGTTTTTAGCACTTTCCGAGCGATCCGAGGCCGTTTTACACACTTTTTTCCGAAACTCTGTCGGAGCGTGTTTACATCCGTCTTCACTCGACGGCTACTCGATGAACACTACAGGGATAACTGGCTTGTGGCCGCCAAGCGTTCATAGCGACGTGGCTTTTTGATCCTTCGATGTCGGCTCTTCCTATCATTGTGAAGCAAAATTCACCAAGCGTAGGATTGTTCACCCTTTCAAGGGAACGTGAGCTGGGTTTAGACCGTCGTGAGACAGGTTAGTTTTACCCTACTGGTGTGTGCTTATAGTCGCTATCTTAACGGAATTCCTGTGCAGTACGAGAGGAACCACAGGTACGGACCACTGGCTCAATACTAGTCCGACCGGACTTTGGTATGACGCTACGTCCGCTGGATTATGCCTGAACGCCTCTAAGGTCGTAGCCAATCCGAGCTGATAGCGCTTCTCAAACCCATTAGGTGTTCGGAAGCTAGCGGGCCTAACAACCCTCTGAGATCCGTTGGAGTCTGCGTCTGCAGCCCGGCGTCTCATCCCGCTATACCTAGGCCGCAACGAGTGGAGTTCGCTGCACGTGTTAGTACCGTAACTGGGAACGCCGTTGGCTTGAGCTCTGCCCAACGTGGATATACCTAGTTTCGACACCTATCAACCGCCCGCAAACGACGGGACTTCAGGCTGGGAGCTGCGAGTTGTAGAGATGCGTTCGCATCGATCCTCTCAGGCGACCCATGCTTGGTGGTTTGTCCGTGTGCCCCTTCCTCGATGTGCGCAAGCTCGTCTTGGTCTGGGGACCACGTCGACACAGGGGATACTTTTGTGAGAGCAAGAGTGTACTTAGTTGAGTGTAGCAAGGGATCGCGTGCCCCTTCCTCGATGGCGCAACGAACCATCTTGGTCTGGGGACCGTGGTGCCGTGCTCTGGTGAAGCTTGGTGCGTGCTCTTTCCTTGTCAGACGAGTGACTTGACTTGGTCTGGAGACCGTTCCTTTACACTAGTGGACAAGAGCTGGCTACTTCCGTGTCAGACGAGTGACTTGACACGGTATGGAGCGGAACACGTAACACTAGTGAGCTTGTCGGCGTGCCTCGTTCTCGACTTGATTGTCTTGATGTGAGAAACGTGCCGACCAAACCAGTAAGCTTACACACCTGCTCGTTACAAGTTGTATAAGTTAATCCGTTTGGGCCGGTTGCCTTGCACATGATGGTGTTGTTGACCATGTTCGGTTAACACGTCGTGTGTCGAGGTGGCCGGCCTTGGTAGTAGGATGTCTTGTGCATGTGACGTGTTGACCTGGTTTGGTCGATGTGTCGTCGTGTACGAGATGACCTACTTACCCGTCAGTTGTCCAAGTTGTATCATGTGTTGACTTAGTTGACGTGTCATGTGCATGGATGATTGGCGTACGGGTCATGTATGGTGCACTTGCTTCAGTTGAAGGGATGTACTAGTACAGTTATATTAATTGTTTATTTCACGATCTGGTCTTTTGGCTGGATCGCGAAAAAAACGCTAAGTCCCAAATCTTGAACTCGAGAGGAGAGCGCTGATGACAACCTTTTGGACTGGAGCTCCCTAGAATTCGGCTTTTTCCTACTTTAAAGGGATGCACTGTTGTATGTATTGTTTATTCACGATCTGGTCGTTGGATTGGATCGTGAAAAAAAAACGCTAAGTCCCAGATCCTGAACTCGACAGGAAAGCGCTGATGGCAAACATTTTGACTGGAAGTCCCTAGAAAACGGCTTTTTCCTTATTGGCATTATGTGGCACGTTTATTGTGGCTAGAACATTAATTATCCCCCAAATGGCACCAACGCTTGGCGAAAGTCTCGAAATACTCCTATCCCGACGCACCAGCAACCGCAACACGATGCAAAATAAATTGCACGAGCTGCTGATACTTGTACCATGCACGGTACACGGTACCAAAATATACCCCTGAAGGTGTGCAATTTGGTGCTATCCTAGGAAATTTGTTTGGGCAAGCCTAGCTACGCGTGTCGCACGTTGCATGGTCGTCGATCAGAGGTATGCAAAAGCACCTATCTAGGGGAATTACTTTATGTTCTAGTAGCAAGTTCGATTTTCCGGTCCAGCACGGCAGTAATCCTGCATGCATACACTCCATGTACCAAAAATGTATCAACCTAGGCGTTGCTCAGTAGCTTTTGGCGGCACATGTAAAAAGTATTCGAGTTCAGATTCTTGGAACTTTGCGTATTGTTCAAAACTAATAACGAAAACTAAATTATAAATGGGTAAAAGGCTAGGCGTTTCTCAGTAGCTTTTTTGCGCCACGTGGCAAAAGTATTCGAGTTCAGATTTCTGGGACTTAGCGTATTTTTCAAAATTGATTATGCAAATTGAAGTACAAATGGGGCATTAGCTAGGCGTTGCCCAGTAGCTTTTGGCGCCACATGGAGGAAGTAGTCGAGTTCAAATTTCTGGGACGTAGCGTAGTTTTCAATCATAATAAACCGAATCAAACATAAAAATCATGAAACTTACACCACGTCCCTAGGTTATGCACAAAACGTAACGATAAAGTGCCGGCCAGGTTAGAGGTGCACCAAAATTGTGTACCGATTAGGAAAAGTACTCTATGTTCCTATGACTTGGGTGAAAAGTGTTGATTAACTGCTGGTTAGGATAGACAGTTGCTTATCGTACACATCGCAAACGAACACCCCTTAGTGAGCAGTAGCAGAAGTCGATGGAACAAAGCGAATGCATTACAAACTGATCAAGTAAAATAAGGAACGCTACGTACTAGGACTTCTTTCCAAGAATGGTGTCCGCGACGGGAGGGCAAGCGTCCTTCCCAGGTTTCCCTAGTAAACCTTGTATGGTAAACATACCCAAGCGTGTCCGTAAGCACGCAACGATAGTCACGAACGAGCACATACCTAGGGAAAGTACTCTACGTACTAGGACTTCTGTCCAAGAATGGTGTCCGCGACGGTCGGGCACTGTGACGCAATTACCAAATCCTAGAATCGTACAAGCAGTGTGTACAAACATAAACATTAACGCGTTCGCTCGGGCTGCGCCGTCCGTGTTGAACACAAATGTGGGTGATTATATGAGTGGATAGACAAAAACATGCGTGGCGAAGACAGTTTTCTGCACGATGTGCACATAGCTCATTTCGTCGTCCCGGGCTAATGGAACAACACAAAAATATCGAGTATCTTTCTAGGTTTCTGTTATAAAAGGACAGGCCAAAAGGTGACCGGTTGAGATAAGCATTTTAAGCATACAAGCACTTAATTGCAACTTTTGATACAAAAACTAAGAACGTACACGTAGATTGTATCAACATGGACATCCATGATCGCGTACGCCCGGGCTGCGCCCTCCGTGTTGTACTTTCCCTGATTGGTACACAATTTTGGTGCAAGTGTACCAACATGGACATCTATGAACGCGTACGCTCGAGCTGCACCCTCCGTCTTGTACTTTCCCTGATCGGTACACAGTTTTGGTGCACGGCTATCCCGACCGGCAACTTGTACCAACATCGACATCCATGAACGCGTACGTAGCGTACTTTCCCTGATCGGTACACAATGTTGGTGCACGGCATAGGAAATGGGCTTAAAATGGTCAAACTCAATCCATTTCCACTAAAGATAGTCAATAACAGCTGTGCCGATGAAGTAGGGCACGATGCAAGTCAATGTTATTTAATGAATTACATGTTCACCATACATTTTAGTACAAAATTGCTCGGTCAGACCTACAAAGTGCTATATCTCGAATACTAAACGTCGCAGATGGGTGTCGTAGAACAATTTTAAGTTCGTCAAACGATTCTACATCCGATTCTGGATAGTGGTTTTTCGACCACTTTTCAACATTTTGTGACACCCCGAACCTAGGGGCAGCTCCCTAGCTTTTTTCAAAAATGTGCACCGAACGGGCCAGAGAGCTCGAGTAGTCGAAAATTTTTTTTTTGCTAAAACCCCTCAAAACGTGTCAGGAACGCACCCTAGATGATGAAAAGTGCAACCAGAATGTCAATCGACAACATGCCCGGGGGTACAAATTTGCTATACGCGTCCCTAGGTAGGGTACTTTTTCATACAAACATCAACGTGTACGGTGCACAAAGTGCGCGGAACAAAAATTGCTCGGTCAGACCTGGTACGGGCCATAACTCGAATACTAAACGTCGCAGATGGGTGTCGTAGAACAATTTTAAGTTCGTCAAACGATTCTACATCCGATTCTGGATAGTGGTTTTTCGACCACTTTTCAACATTTTGTGACACCCCGAACCTAGGGGCAGCTCCCTAGCTTTTTTCAAAAATGTGCACCGAACGGGCCAGAGAGCTCGAGTAGTCGAAAATTTTTTTTTTGCTAAAACCCCTCAAAACGTGTCAGGAACGCACCCTACATGATGAAAAGTGCAACCAGAATGTCAATCGACAACATGCCCGGGGGTACAAATTTGCTCTACGCGTCCCTAGGTAGGGTACTTTTTCATACAAACATCAAAGTGTACGGTGCACAAAGTGCGCGGAACAAAAATTGCTCGGTCAGACCTAGGACGGGCCATAACTCGAATACTAAACGTCGCAGATGGGTGTCGTAGAACAATTTTAAGTTCGTCTAATGATTCTACATCCGATTCTGGATAGTGGTTTTTCGACCACTTTTCAACATTTTGTGACACCCCGAACCTAGGGGCAGCTCCCTAGCTTTTTTCAAAAATGTGCACCGAACGGGCCAGAGAGCTCGAGTAGTCGAAAATTTTTTTTTTGCTAAAACCCCTCAAAACGTGTCAGGAACGCACCCTAGATGATGAAAAGTGCAACCAGAATGTCAATCGACAACATGCCCGGGGGTACAAATTTGCTCTACGCGTCCCTAGGTAGGGTACTTTTTCATACAAACATCAAAGTGTACGGTGCACAAAGTGCGCGGAACAAAAATTGCTCGGTCAGACCTGGTACGGGCCATAACTCGAATACTAAACGTCGCAGATGGGTGTCGTAGAACAATTTTAAGTTCGTCTAACGATTCTACATCCGATTCTGGATAGTGGTTTTTCGACCACTTTTCAACATTTTGTGACACCCCGAACCTAGGGGCAGCTCCCTAGCTTTTTTCAAAAATGTGCACCGAACGGGCCAGAGAGCTCGAGTAGTCGAAATTTTTTTTTTTGCTAAAACCCCTCAAAACGTGTAGAAAACTGATTTTAGATGATAAAAAGTGCAACCAGAACGTCAAACGACAACTTTGTTGGGGGTACCCTTTTTACTCTACGGGCCACTAGCTTAGGCGCGCGAACAGCGCTTTCCTCTCGGGTTCCCATTTTTTGCCCTCCTGGGATTATGATCATTTACTCATTGCCTACTATAGGGAAGGTACCTTGCTTCGAGGTCAAAAATGAAGATTTCACCAAATCGTAGTTTTAACCTCTATTTAGTCGTAGGAGCATGGTTTGCAGTGTCCGTGGGTCATATAAGCCCCCGTTTGGGTCATACGTCCCCTCCCCGATGAAAATCGTCATATGACTATAGGCCGAACTTATGAAGCAAAAGTGGTGTCTGGTGGGTTCTGCCGATGATCTTAACCTATGATTTTGAGTTTCCACTCTTTCAAAACGTTTCCTGGAGCAGTACATCACGGGTCTACGGACCCAAAGACTTCGTTGCGATGGTTTCAAGCATAAAAGTTGTAACAGCTAAGGGTTTTTAATACGCGTATATTAAATCATTGCTTGAAACTAAGCTTCGTTGTCTTTAAACTCTGCAAGACCAATCGAACTTCTTAGGGAAACTCGAA
>NW_026902648.1:132500-137500 GCF_943734735.2 Anopheles gambiae | reverse complement strand
TCAAATTTCTGGGACGTAGCGTAGTTTTCAATCATAATAAACCGAATCAAACATAAAAATCATGAAACTTACACCACGTCCCTAGGTTATGCACAAAACGTAACGATAAAGTGCCGGCCAGGTTAGAGGTGCACCAAAATTGTGTACCGATTAGGAAAAGTACTCTATGTTCCTATGACTTGGGTGAAAAGTGTTGATTAACTGCTGGTTAGGATAGACAGTTGCTTATCGTACACATCGCAAACGAACACCCCTTAGTGAGCAGTAGCAGAAGTCGATGGAACAAAGCGAATGCATTACAAACTGATCAAGTAAAATAAGGAACGCTACGTACTAGGACTTCTTTCCAAGAATGGTGTCCGCGACGGGAGGGCAAGCGTCCTTCCCAGGTTTCCCTAGTAAACCTTGTATGGTAAACATACCCAAGCGTGTCCGTAAGCACGCAACGATAGTCACGAACGAGCACATACCTAGGGAAAGTACTCTACGTACTAGGACTTCTGTCCAAGAATGGTGTCCGCGACGGTCGGGCACTGTGACGCAATTACCAAATCCTAGAATCGTACAAGCAGTGTGTACAAACATAAACATTAACGCGTTCGCTCGGGCTGCGCCGTCCGTGTTGAACACAAATGTGGGTGATTATATGAGTGGATAGACAAAAACATGCGTGGCGAAGACAGTTTTCTGCACGATGTGCACATAGCTCATTTCGTCGTCCCGGGCTAATGGAAAAACACAAAAATATCGAGTATCTTTCTAGGTTTCTGTTATAAAAGGACAGGCCAAAAGGTGACCGGTTGAGATAAGCATTTTAAGCATACAAGCACTTTAATGCAACTTTTGATACAAAAACTAGGTACGTACACGTAGATTGTATCAACATGGACATCCATGATCGGGTACGCCCGGGCTGCGCCCTCCATGTTGTACTTTCCCTGATTGGTACACAATTTTGGTGCAAGTGTACCAACATGGACATCTATGAACGCGTACGCTCGAGATGCACCCTTCGTCTTGTACTTTCCCTGATCGGTACACAGTTTTGGTGCACGGCTATCCCGACCGGCAACTTGTACCTTTATCGACATCCATGAACACAAAGTGCGCGGAACAAAAATTGCTCGGTCAGACCTACAAAGTGCTATATCTCGAATACTAAACGTCGCAGATGGGTGTCGTAGAACAATTTTAAATTCGTCTAATGATTCTACATCCGATTCTGGATAGTGGTTTTTCGACCACTTTTCAACATTTTGTGACACCCCGAACCTAGGGGCAGCTCCCTAGCTTTTTTCAAAAATGTGCACCGAACGGGCCAGAGAGCTCGAGTAGTCGAAAATTTTTTTTTTTGCTAAAACCCCTCAAAACGTGTCAGGAACGCACCCTAGATGATGAAAAGTGCAACCAGAATGTCAATCGACAACATGCCCGGGGGTACAAATTTGCTCTACGCGTCCCTAGGTAGGGTACTTTTTCATACAAACATCAAAGTGTACGGTGCACAAAGTGCGCGGAACAAAAATTGCTCGGTCAGACCTAGGACGGGCCATAACTCGAATACTAAACGTCGCAGATGGGTGTCGTAGAACAATTTTAAGTTCGTCTAATGATTCTACATCCGATTCTGGATAGTGGTTTTTCGACCACTTTTCAACATTTTGTGACACCCCGAACCTAGGGGCAGCTCCCTAGCTTTTTTCAAAAATGTGCACCGAACGGGCCAGAGAGCTCGAGTAGTCGAAAATTTTTTTTTTTGCTAAAACCCCTCAAAACGTGTCAGGAACGCACCCTAGATGATGAAAAGTGCAACCAGAATGTCAATCGACAACATGCCCGGGGGTACAAATTTGCTATACGCGTCCCTAGGTAGGGTACTTTTTCATACAAACATCAACGTGTACGGTGCACAAAGTGCGCGGAACAAAAATTGCTCGGTCAGACCTACAAAGTGTTATATATCTCGAATACTAAACGTCGCAGATGGGTGTCGTAGAACAATTTTAAATTCGTCTAATGATTCTACATCCGATTCTGGATAGTGGTTTTTCGACCACTTTTCAACATTTTGTGACACCCCGAACCTAGGGGCAGCTCCCTAGCTTTTTTCAAAAATGTGCACCGAACGGGCCAGAGAGCTCGAGTAGTCGAAAATTTTTTTTTTGCTAAAACCCCTCAAAACGTGTCAGGAACGCACCCTAGATGATGAAAAGTGCAACCAGAATGTCAATCGACAACATGCCCGGGGGTACAAATTTGCTCTACGCGTCCCTAGGTAGGGTACTTTTTCATACAAACATCAAAGTGTACGGTGCACAAAGTGCGCGGAACAAAAATTGCTCGGTCAGACCTAGGACGGGCCATAACTCGAATACTAAACGTCGCAGATGGGTGTCGTAGAACAATTTTAAGTTCGTCTAATGATTCTACATCCGATTCTGGATAGTGGTTTTTCGACCACTTTTCAACATTTTGTGACACCCCGAACCTAGGGGCAGCTCCCTAGCTTTTTTCAAAAATGTGCACCGAACGGGCCAGAGAGCTCGAGTAGTCGAAATTTTTTTTTTTGCTAAAACCCCTCAAAACGTGTCAAGAACGCACCCTAGATGATGAAAAGTGCAACCAGAATGTCAATCGACAACATGCCCGGGGGTACAAATTTGCTCTACGCGTCCCTAGGTAGGGTACTTTTTCATACAAACATCAACGTGTACGGTGCACAAAGTGCGCGGAACAAAAATTGCTCGGTCAGACCTAGGACGGGCCATAACTCGAATACTAAACGTCGCAGATGGGTGTCGTAGAACAATTTTAAGTTCGTCTAATGATTCTACATCCGATTCTGGATAGTGGTTTTTCGACCACTTTTCAACATTTTGTGACACCCCGAACCTAGGGGCAGCTCCCTAGCTTTTTTCAAAAATGTGCACCGAACGGGCCAGAGAGCTCGAGTAGTCGAAATTTTTTTTTTTGCTAAAACCCCTCAAAACGTGTCAGGAACGCACCCTAGATGATGAAAAGTGCAACCAGAATGTCAATCGACAACATGCCCGGGGGTACAAATTTGCTCTACGCGTCCCTAGGTAGGGTACTTTTTCATACAAACATCAAAGTGTACGGTGCACAAAGTGCGCGGAACAAAAATTGCTCGGTCAGACCTAGGACGGGCCATAACTCGAATACTAAACGTCGCAGATGGGTGTCGTAGAACAATTTTAAGTTCGTCTAATGATTCTACATCCGATTCTGGATAGTGGTTTTTCGACCACTTTTCAACATTTTGTGACACCCCGAACCTAGGGGCAGCTCCCTAGCTTTTTTCAAAAATGTGCACCGAACGGGCCAGAGAGCTCGAGTAGTCGAAAATTTTTTTTTTGCTAAAACCCCTCAAAACGTGTCAGGAACGCACCCTAGATGATGAAAAGTGCAACCAGAATGTCAATCGACAACATGCCCGGGGGTACAAATTTGCTCTACGCGTCCCTAGGTAGGGTACTTTTTCATACAAACATCAAAGTGTACGGTGCACAAAGTGCGCGGAACAAAAATTGCTCGGTCAGACCTGGTACGGGCCATAACTCGAATACTAAACGTCGCAGATGGGTGTCGTAGAACAATTTTAAGTTCGTCTAACGATTCTACATCCGATTCTGGATAGTGGTTTTTCGACCACTTTTCAACATTTTGTGACACCCCGAACCTAGGGGCAGCTCCCTAGCTTTTTTCAAAAATGTGCACCGAACGGGCCAGAGAGCTCGAGTAGTCGAAATTTTTTTTTTTGCTAAAACCCCTCAAAACGTGTAGAAAACTGATTTTAGATGATAAAAAGTGCAACCAGAACGTCAAACGACAACTTTGTTGGGGGTACCCTTTTTACTCTACGGGCCACTAGCTTAGGCGCGCCAACAGCGCTTTCCTCTCGGGTTCCCATTTTTTGCCCTCCTGGGATTATGATCATTTACTCATTGCCTACTATAGGGAAGGTACCTTGCTTCGAGGTCAAAAATGAAGATTTCACCAAATCGTAGTTTTAACCTCTATTTAGTCGTAGGAGCATGGTTTGCAGTGTCCGTGGGTCATATAAGCCCCCGTTTGGGTCATACGTCCCCTCCCCGATGAAAATCGTCATATGACTATAGGCCGAACTTATGAAGCAAAAGTGGTGTCTGGTGGGTTCTGCCGATGATCTTAACCTATGATTTTGAGTTTCCACTCTTTCAAAACGTTTCCTGGAGCAGTACATCACGGGTCTACGGACCCAAAGACTTCGTTGCGATGGTTTCAAGCATAAAAGTTGTAACAGCTAAGGGTTTTTAATACGCGTATATTAAATCATTGCTTGAAACTAAGCTTCGTTGTCTTTAAACTCTGCAAGACCAATCGAACTTCTTAGGGAAACTCGAAGGATTCACGCTAAGCCGGTGGTGCAGGGCACATAGCGTGATGAAACCGGGTTTCCCTACCAAATGTGGCATATTTTTTCCCTGAGAGCGAAGCTCAGACCCACGTAGGGGAGAGCGAAGTGGAACTTAAATGTTCAATGCAGCAAATGTTCGCCATGCGGATAAACAAGTTGGAATAGTTCAATGTAGTGTAATGCAAACACGAATCGCAAATAACGATACGGGACCCAGAAGCAATTCTGCGGATCCCTCGGGGAGTGGTGAGTTGATATAAATTAGAAGTGAAAATCCAAGTTGTTCGGGCTCCGGCTCGGCAGCCGATACGAGGTTCCTGTTGAGCTTGTTTGTACATCGCGCAGAGGCGCCGTTCGGTTCTAGCAATGATTCCCGCCACCATGTTCCATGCGTGCAGAGATCCGTTAGAGCTCGTTCAATGTGTCCCGCCGTGATTACGAAAAAGTCCAACAGTTGACTTAGTTGGGTGTGCGTCAAGTAATCGCGCAGAGATGCCGATCGGTGCCTAGCAATGTTTCCCGTCACAAGGTGGTATTGGCACCTGTGCAGAGTGGCCGTTAGCAATGTCTCCCGTATCACGGT
>NW_026902648.1:122500-125000 GCF_943734735.2 Anopheles gambiae | reverse complement strand
CTCAAGGAAATGAAGCAGTCCGATGCTCTTAAATCGGTTGGAGAGACAATCTCCAAGGTCCGACGGGCCCAAAATGGAGGCATGTTGCTAGAATTGAAGCAGGGTAGTTCTGCTAGTGCAATTGCCCCAAAGGTTAAGGAAGCGGTGAAGGGCAAGGCGTCAGTGAGAACGCTAGCTCCTTCTAAAATGATTGAGATCATGCATCTCGATGAAATTACCACCCCAGAGGAGGTTGCGGAGTCTGTCAAAGCACAGCTCAACATCGAGATCGAAATAGATCGTATCAAAATGAAGAAAGGCCGCGCGGCCGGTACGCAGTGGGCACGGATCAACGTATCGCTGCCAGACTTTCAAAGCTTCCTGAATTTGGGAAAGCTGAAAGTTGGTTGGTCGATATGCCATATCCGTGAGGTAATGGAGGAGCAGAAATGCTATAAGTGTTGGAAGGTAGGCCATACGAGCTATCATTGTAGGGAACCAGACAGAAGTAATCTGTGCTGGAAATGCGGTTTGAGTGGACACAAGAAGCAAGCTTGTACCAACTCTGTCAAGTGTTTGGATTGCGGTACGAGGTCACAGAACCCTCACGCAACGGGCAGTTATATGTGTCCCCGAAGGCGAACGATTAGATCATAATGGTTAGGTTGCTACAACATAACCAGAATCATAGTTATGCTGCATTTCAATTAATGTGGCAAACGATTAGGGAAGAATCTGCGGATATAGTGTTGATTGCAGATCCGTATCTGGCAACAACCAACGTCAAAGTGTTACGCAATGACGATAACACAGCAGCGGTAGTGGTTAACGCGGACTTACCAGTTAAGGTAGTCAGTAAGGCTTTGAAGGGTTTAATGATAGTTGACATAGGTGATATGCGAGTGGTTAGCGTTTACGCACCACCTAGATTTAGTACGGAAGAGTTCCAGATCATGTTGGATAACACGGTAATGGCCGTAACCGGTATCCACAAATTCGTTATCGGGGGGGACTTCAACGCTTGGTCAGCAAGTTGGAACAACCAACTTGGCGAGCGTGGAGAAACCCAGAAACGAAGAGGTGAGTTGGTCTTATCAACCTTTGCGCAGATTGACGCAATTTTATTGAACGACGGCAGCACCCCAACTTATGTTGGACCAGGGCGTACGTCAGTAGTTGATCTTACTTTTGCGAGCAGAACAGTTGCAAGATCATTTAAGTGGGAGGTGTTATCTAGCTATATGAACTCTGATCATCGTGCAATACGAATAGATCTTGAGACGCAAAGCGTGCGTAACTTGTCCCGACCCATAACGGGATGGAGCATCAAGTATTTTAGCAAAGATATATTTGAAGTTATGATGCAAGCCGCTTTTGAGACAGAGGTCACAACAAGCGAAGACTTAATGCGTATACTTGTCACGGCGTGTAATGCGACGATGACTAAGCGTAAGAGGTACACTCCTAACAAGAGTGCATTTTGGTGGACGCTAGAGATTGAGGCACTTCGCAAAGAGTGCAAACACCGCGATCGGTTAGCGCAAAGAGCATTTAATACTGATCTCTATTCTACTTTTAGGGACGAGTTCAAGGTTTCAAGGAATGCCCTCAAGCGATTGATTAAGCATACCCGACAGAGGAAGTGGAAAGAGTTCCTGGGAACAGCGAACAACGCATCATTCGGTATTGTATATCATACGTTCAAGAAAGTGGCCGAGGGTTCGATTGGACCCCGAACCATGACATTGGACGAGTTTAGGGAAGTGGTGAGCGAGCTTTTTCCTACTCACCCAAACACGGTGTGGCCTGAATATCGTATTGATCAGCCACGAGAGTTTGAAAGAATTACTAATGATGAGATTCTTGCGGTTGCTAGGAGACTACCTAACAAGAAGGCGCCGGGACCAGATGGTATCCCGAATGAGGCGCTGAAAGTTGGTATGTTGACTGCAACCGATGCATTTTGCAGGGTTTACCAAGGCTGTTTAGAGAACGCGAAGTTCCCCGATGAGTGGAAAAGGCAGAGGTTGGTGTTAATACCGAAGCCGAACAAACCACCAGGGGAACCGGGTTCAGTTCGCCCCATTTGTCTACTAGACGGGGCAGGTAAAGGTTTAGAACGCATCATAGTGCAACGGTTAAATGCACACATCGAGGAGGTCAACGGACTGTCTGATGACCAATTTGGTTTCAGAAGTCGTCGATCAACGGTTGATGCGATTCAACGGGTAGTGGACATTGTTTCGGTAGCTAGAAACAGAAACCGATACAGTGGACGGTATTGTGCAGTTGTTACATTAGATGTTACTAATGCTTTTAACAGTGCTTCATGGTTGGCGATTGCAAATGCTTTACAGAGAATTAACACTCCTAAATATCTTTATGATATCATTGGTGATTATTTTAGGAATCGTGTGCTGATGTATGATACCACAGATGGACCGGCAGAGATTGCAGTCACATCGGGTGTACCTCAAGGCTCGGTACTTGGCCCAACGTTATGGAACCTCATGTACGACGG
>NW_026902648.1:112500-117500 GCF_943734735.2 Anopheles gambiae | reverse complement strand
TCCTTCCCAGGTTTCCCTAGTAAACCTTGTATGGTAAACATACCCAAGCGTGTCCGTAAGCACGCAACGATAGTCACGAACGAGCACATACCTAGGGAAAGTACTCTACGTACTAGGACTTCTGTCCAAGAATGGTGTCCGCGACGGTCGGGCACTGTGACGCAATTACCAAATCCTAGAATCGTACAAGCAGTGTGTACAAACATAAACATTAACGCGTTCGCTCGGGCTGCGCCGTCCGTGTTGAACACAAATGTGGGTGATTATATGAGTGGATAGACAAAAACATGCGTGGCGAAGACAGTTTTCTGCACGATGTGCACATAGCTCATTTCGTCGTCCCGGGCTAATGGAAAAACACAAAAATATCGAGTATCTTTCTAGGTTTCTGTTATAAAAGGACAGGCCAAAAGGTGACCGGTTGAGATAAGCATTTTAAGCATACAAGCACTTTAATGCAACTTTTGATACAAAAACTAGGTACGTACACGTAGATTGTATCAACATGGACATCCATGATCGGGTACGCCCGGGCTGCGCCCTCCATGTTGTACTTTCCCTGATTGGTACACAATTTTGGTGCAAGTGTACCAACATGGACATCTATGAACGCGTACGCTCGAGATGCACCCTTCGTCTTGTACTTTCCCTGATCGGTACACAGTTTTGGTGCACGGCTATCCCGACCGGCAACTTGTACCTTTATCGACATCCATGAACACAAAGTGCGCGGAACAAAAATTGCTCGGTCAGACCTACAAAGTGCTATATCTCGAATACTAAACGTCGCAGATGGGTGTCGTAGAACAATTTTAAATTCGTCTTATGATTCTACATCCGATTCTGGATAGTGGTTTTTCGACCACTTTTCAACATTTTGTGACACCCCGAACCTAGGGGCAGCTCCCTAGCTTTTTTCAAAAATGTGCACCGAACGGGCCAGAGAGCTCGAGTAGTCGAAAATTTTTTTTTTTGCTAAAACCCCTCAAAACGTGTCAGGAACGCACCCTAGATGATGAAAAGTGCAACCAGAATGTCAATCGACAACATGCCCGGGGGTACAAATTTGCTCTACGCGTCCCTAGGTAGGGTACTTTTTCATACAAACATCAAAGTGTACGGTGCACAAAGTGCGCGGAACAAAAATTGCTCGGTCAGACCTAGGACGGGCCATAACTCGAATACTAAACGTCGCAGATGGGTGTCGTAGAACAATTTTAAGTTCGTCTAATGATTCTACATCCGATTCTGGATAGTGGTTTTTCGACCACTTTTCAACATTTTGTGACACCCCGAACCTAGGGGCAGCTCCCTAGCTTTTTTCAAAAATGTGCACCGAACGGGCCAGAGAGCTCGAGTAGTCGAAAATTTTTTTTTTTGCTAAAACCCCTCAAAACGTGTCAGGAACGCACCCTAGATGATGAAAAGTGCAACCAGAATGTCAATCGACAACATGCCCGGGGGTACAAATTTGCTATACGCGTCCCTAGGTAGGGTACTTTTTCATACAAACATCAACGTGTACGGTGCACAAAGTGCGCGGAACAAAAATTGCTCGGTCAGACCTACAAAGTGTTATATATCTCGAATACTAAACGTCGCAGATGGGTGTCGTAGAACAATTTTAAATTCGTCTAATGATTCTACATCCGATTCTGGATAGTGGTTTTTCGACCACTTTTCAACATTTTGTGACACCCCGAACCTAGGGGCAGCTCCCTAGCTTTTTTCAAAAATGTGCACCGAACGGGCCAGAGAGCTCGAGTAGTCGAAAATTTTTTTTTTTGCTAAAACCCCTCAAAACGTGTCAGGAACGCACCCTAGATGATGAAAAGTGCAACCAGAATGTCAATCGACAACATGCCCGGGGGTACAAATTTGCTATACGCGTCCCTAGGTAGGGTACTTTTTCATACAAACATCAACGTGTACGGTGCACAAAGTGCGCGGAACAAAAATTGCTCGGTCAGACCTAGGACGGGCCATAACTCGAATACTAAACGTCGCAGATGGGTGTCGTAGAACAATTTTAAGTTCGTCTAATGATTCTACATCCGATTCTGGATAGTGGTTTTTCGACCACTTTTCAACATTTTGTGACACCCCGAACCTAGGGGCAGCTCCCTAGCTTTTTTCAAAAATGTGCACCGAACGGGCCAGAGAGCTCGAGTAGTCGAAAATTTTTTTTTTGCTAAAACCCCTCAAAACGTGTCAAGAACGCACCCTAGATGATGAAAAGTGCAACCAGAATGTCAATCGACAACATGCCCGGGGGTACAAATTTGCTCTACGCGTCCCTAGGTAGGGTACTTTTTCATACAAACATCAACGTGTACGGTGCACAAAGTGCGCGGAACAAAAATTGCTCGGTCAGACCTAGGACGGGCCATAACTCGAATACTAAACGTCGCAGATGGGTGTCGTAGAACAATTTTAAGTTCGTCTAATGATTCTACATCCGATTCTGGATAGTGGTTTTTCGACCACTTTTCAACATTTTGTGACACCCCGAACCTAGGGGCAGCTCCCTAGCTTTTTTCAAAAATGTGCACCGAACGGGCCAGAGAGCTCGAGTAGTCGAAAATTTTTTTTTTGCTAAAACCCCTCAAAACGTGTCAGGAACGCACCCTAGATGATGAAAAGTGCAACCAGAATGTCAATCGACAACATGCCCGGGGGTACAAATTTGCTCTACGCGTCCCTAGGTAGGGTACTTTTTCATACAAACATCAAAGTGTACGGTGCACAAAGTGCGCGGAACAAAAATTGCTCGGTCAGACCTACAAAGTGCTATATCTCGAATACTAAACGTCGCAGATGGGTGTCGTAGAACAATTTTAAGTTCGTCTAATGATTCTACATCCGATTCTGGATAGTGGTTTTTCGACCACTTTTCAACATTTTGTGACACCCCGAACCTAGGGGCAGCTCCCTAGCTTTTTTCAAAAATGTGCACCGAACGGGCCAGAGAGCTCGAGTAGTCGAAAATTTTTTTTTTGCTAAAACCCCTCAAAACGTGTCAGGAACGCACCCTAGATGATGAAAAGTGCAACCAGAATGTCAATCGACAACATGCCCGGGGGTACAAATTTGCTCTACGCGTCCCTAGGTAGGGTACTTTTTCATACAAACATCAAAGTGTACGGTGCACAAAGTGCGCGGAACAAAAATTGCTCGGTCAGACCTGGTACGGGCCATAACTCGAATACTAAACGTCGCAGATGGGTGTCGTAGAACAATTTTAAGTTCGTCTAACGATTCTACATCCGATTCTGGATAGTGGTTTTTCGACCACTTTTCAACATTTTGTGACACCCCGAACCTAGGGGCAGCTCCCTAGCTTTTTTCAAAAATGTGCACCGAACGGGCCAGAGAGCTCGAGTAGTCGAAATTTTTTTTTTTGCTAAAACCCCTCAAAACGTGTAGAAAACTGATTTTAGATGATAAAAAGTGCAACCAGAACGTCAAACGACAACTTTGTTGGGGGTACCCTTTTTACTCTACGGGCCACTAGCTTAGGCGCGCCAACAGCGCTTTCCTCTCGGGTTCCCATTTTTTGCCCTCCTGGGATTATGATCATTTACTCATTGCCTACTATAGGGAAGGTACCTTGCTTCGAGGTCAAAAATGAAGATTTCACCAAATCGTAGTTTTAACCTCTATTTAGTCGTAGGAGCATGGTTTGCAGTGTCCGTGGGTCATATAAGCCCCCGTTTGGGTCATACGTCCCCTCCCCGATGAAAATCGTCATATGACTATAGGCCGAACTTATGAAGCAAAAGTGGTGTCTGGTGGGTTCTGCCGATGATCTTAACCTATGATTTTGAGTTTCCACTCTTTCAAAACGTTTCCTGGAGCAGTACATCACGGGTCTACGGACCCAAAGACTTCGTTGCGATGGTTTCAAGCATAAAAGTTGTAACAGTTAAGGGTTTTTAATACGCGTATATTAAATCATTGCTTGAAACTAAGCTTCGTTGTCTTTAAACTCTGCAAGACCAATCGAACTTCTTAGGGAAACTCGAAGCATTCACGCTAAGCTGGTGGTGCAGGGCACATAGCGTGATGAAACCGGGTTTCCCTACCAAATGTGGCATATTTTTTCCCTGAGAGCGAAGCTCAGACCCACGTAGGGGAGAGCGAAGTGGAACTTAAATGTTCAATGCAGCAAATGTTCGCCATGCGGATAAACAAGTTGGAATAGTTCAATGTAGTGTAATGCAAACACGAATCGCAAATAACGATACGGGACCCAGAAGCAATTCTGCGGATCCCTCGGGGAGTGGTGAGTTGATATAAATTAGAGGTGAAAGTCCAAGTTGTTCGGGCTCCGGCTCGGCAGCCGATACGAGGTTCCTGTTGAGCTTGTTTGTACATCGCGCAGAGGCGCCGTTCGGTTCTAGCAATGATTCCCGCCACCATGTTCCATGCGTGCAGAGATCCGTTAGAGCTCGTTCAATGTGTCCCGCCGTGATTACGAAAAAGTCCAACAGTTGACTTAGTTGGGTGTGCGTCAAGTAATCGCGCAGAGATGCCGATCGGTTCCTAGCAATGTTTCCCGTCACAAGGTGGTATTGGCACCTGTGCAGAGTGGCCGTTAGCAATGTCTCCCGTATCACGGTGGTGTACCATCACTAGTGCAGAGTGACCGCTAGCAATGTCTCCCGTCACAAGGTGGTAGCCCAGAAGTGCAGAGAAGCCGCTGTAGCAAAGTCTCCCGTATCACGTTGGAGTTCTTCCACTAGTGCAGAGAGATCGCTGAACCGTTCAATGTGTCCCGTCGTGGTGTGCTTGTACCGAGCACGTAGGATACACCTTGCTTTGTTGGTTTGGGATAGGAGTGGTCGCGCAACTGCCTCCACGCCGCAGAGTGCCAGTTCGGATTGAAGGTCAACTTTAGCCGTTCAATGCATCAGTCGGTGGGTGTTCAGATGGCATCACAACTTCCCCTAGGTGCTCAAGTTGGCTGGGTTGTAAAGCATGTACACATGCGCAGAGTA
>NW_026902648.1:87500-105000 GCF_943734735.2 Anopheles gambiae | reverse complement strand
GCCGCGCGGCCGGTACGCAGTGGGCACGGATCAACGTATCGCTGCCAGACTTTCAAAGCTTCCTGAATTTGGGAAAGCTGAAAGTTGGTTGGTCGATATGCCATATCCGCGAGGTTATGGAAGAGCAGAAATGCTATAAGTGTTGGAAGGTAGGCCATACGAGCTACCATTGTAGGGAACCAGACAGAAGTAATCTGTGCTGGAAATGCGGTTTGAGTGGACACAAGAAGCAAGCTTGTACCAACTCTGTCAAGTGTTTGGATTGCGGTACGAGGTCACAGAACCCTCACGCAACGGGCAGTTACATGTGTCCTAGAAGGCGAACGATTAGATCTTAATGGTTAGGTTGCTACAACATAACCAGAATCATTGTTATGCTGCATTTCAGTTAATGTGGCAAACGATTAGGGAAGAATCTGCGGATATAGTGTTGATTGCAGATCCGTATCTGGCAACAACCAACGTCAAAGTGTTACGCAATGACGATAACACAGCAGCGGTAGTGGTTAACGCGGACTTACCAGTTAAGGTAGTCAGTAAGGCTCTGAAGGGTTTAATGATAGTTGACATAGGTGATATGCGAGTGGTTAGCGTTTACGCGCCACCTAGATTTAGTATGGAAGAGTTTCAGAACATGTTGGATAACACGGTAATGGCCGTAACCGGTATCCACAAATTCGTTATCGGGGGGGACTTCAACGCTTGGTCAGTAAGTTGGAACAACCAACTTGGCGAGCGTGGAGAAACCCAGAAACGAAGAGGTGAGTTGGTCTTATCAACCTTTGCGCAGATTGACGCAATTTTATTGAACGACGGCAGCGCCCCAACTTATGTTGGACCAGGGCGTACGTCAGTAGTCGATCTTACTTTTGCGAGCAGAACAATTGCAAGATCATTTAAGTGGGAGGTGTTATCTAGCTATATGAACTCTGATCATCGTGCAATACGAATAGATCTTGAGACGCAAAGCGTGCGTAACTTGTCCCGACCCATAACGGGATGGAGCATCAAGTATTTTAGCAAAGATATATTTGAAGTTATGATGCAAGCCGCTTTTGAGACAGAGGTCACAACAAGCGAAGACTTAATGCGTATACTTGTCACGGCGTGTAATGCGACGATGACTAAGCGTAAGAGGTACACTCCTAACAAGAGTGCATTTTGGTGGACGTTAGAGATTGAGGCACTTCGCAAAGAGTGCAAACACCGCGACCGATTAGCGCAAAGAGCATTCAATACTGATCTCTATTCTTCTTTTAGGGACGAGTTCAAGGTGGCAAGGAATGCCCTCAAGCGATTGATCAAGCATACCCGACAGAGGAAGTGGAAAGAGTTCCTGGGAACAGCGAACAACGCATCATTTGGTATTGTATATCATACGTTCAAGAAAGTGGCCGAGGGTTCGATTGGACCCCGAACCATGACATTGGACGAGTTTAGGGAAGTGGTGAGCGAGCTTTTTCCTACTCACCCAAACACGGTGTGGCCTGAATATCGTATCGATCAGCCACGAGAGTTTGAAAGAATTACTAATGATGAGATTCTTGCGGTTGCCAGGAGACTACCTAACAAGAAGGCGCCGGGACCAGATGGTATCCCGAATGAGGCGCTGAAAGTTGGTATGTTGACTGCAACCGCTGCATTTTGCAGGGTCTACCAAGGCTGTTTAGAGAACGCGAAGTTCCCCGATGAGTGGAAAAGGCAGAGGTTGGTGTTAATACCGAAGCCGAACAAACCACCAGGGGAACCGGGTTCAGTTCGCCCCATTTGTCTACTAGACGGGGCAGGTAAAGGTTTAGAACGCATCATAGTGCAACGGCTAAATGCACACATTGAGGAGGTCAACGGACTGTCTGACGACCAATTTGGTTTCAGAAGTCGTCGATCAACAGTTGATGCGATTCAACGGGTAGTGGACATTGTTTCGGTAGCTAGAAGTAGAAACAGATACAGTGGACGGTATTGTGCAGTTGTTACATTAGATGTTACTAATGCTTTTAACAGTGCTTCATGGTTGGCGATTGCAAATGCTTTACAGAGAATTAACACTCCTAAATATCTTTATGATATCATTGGTGATTATTTTAGGAATCGTGTGCTGATGTATGATACCACAGATGGACCGGCAGAGATTGCAGTCACATCGGGTGTACCTCAAGGCTCGGTACTTGGCCCAACGTTATGGAACCTCATGTACGACGGAGTCCTACGAGTTGCAATGGTGGAAGGTGCAAGGATTATCGGCTATGCAGACGATATAGTGTTGTTGGTGGAAGGTAATTGTGTTGATGATATTGAAATTCTCGTTTCCAGCCAGATTCGCATCATCGACAGATGGATGACCGACAACGGATTAAAGATAGCCCCGACCAAGACCGAGTTCATTATGGTCAGTTCCCATCAGAGGATACAACATGGGGCTATCAGGGTAGGTGATCACGTAGTACATTCGTCGCGCAGCTTAAAGTATTTGGGGATGGTCTTAGATGACCGCCTCGATTACACTTCACACATTAGGTATGCGGTGGAGAGAGCGACGAAGCTATGGACCACCTTGGTAAGGATGATGCCTAATAAGGCAGGTCCGAGTAGTAATGCTAGGCGAGCAATTGCTCTTACTGTTGTGGCGAAGGTCCGGTATGCCTCGCCCATTTGGTGTCATACCCTTAGATTTGCTAACCGTAGACAATGGCTACGTCGGTTTTACCGGCCAGTAGTCCAGCGAGTTATCTCTTCTTTCAGGACAACTTCTCATGATGCAGTCTGCGTGCTTGCGGGAATGATCCCGCTTCATCTCCTCCTGGACGAGGACTCCAGGACTTTTCATCGGAGACGAGCAGAGAACATCGCCGGATCGGTTGCACGTAACATGGAACGTGTCACAACTATGGAACGATGGCAACGAGAATGGGATGAGAGTGTTCACGGTCGGTGGACATACCGTCTCATACCCGACGTCAACAGATGGATAAGTAGAAGATTTGGTGGTGTAGATTTCTTTCTTTCTCAGTTTCTTTCCAGCCATGGCTTCTACGCCTACCAGCTTCATCGGATGCAGTTAACGGGTTCGCCGCTATGCGATGCGTGCGAGGAACCTGAGGACGCCGAACACACGATATTCCATTGTGTACGTCATCGTGAACTGATCATCAGACTTCAGCATCAAGTCGACGAAGAGTTAACGCCGGAGAACATCATCGAAGTTATGTCTGCTAACAGATATAACTGGAGCATGGTTCATCAAGCAGTACGGACGATTATGATTCGACAACAGCATCGAAGACACGTCATCGAACGAGGCGAACGACGTGCTTTGCTCGCCAACATCCAGTTGGCCTTGCAGAGCAGCGACAGTGACGACGAGTAACGACAAGGATTCATCGTAGTTCATCGTAGCTTCATCGCCGAGGGCTAGACAGTGGCTAATCACCACTGTTGGAAGCCATTCGTTGCCTGGGATGATGGACATCCACCGCCCGAGTGACGTCGATACCCTAACGGGTGATCCACTCGGGGCCGGTTGAAGGCACGGAGGGGTTTTAGTGAGTAAGAATCTCACACTACCGGGGTTGATCACCCAGGTGTCTTATGCAAGATTTCCCCTTCGATAACAAAAAAAAAAAAAAAAAAAAAGGTAGCCAAATGCCTCGGCCAAGCTCTGCAGCGTAAAAACACTCCGCCTTATTTGCAGGCGTTGCTGCGGAACTATTTCATTGGCCGAACGCTCCACTACGATACGGATGAAGGAATAGTGTCGAGGACTGTATCTGCTGGCGTTCCTCAGGGTTCGGTTCTAGGACCAACACTTTGGAACGTCATGTACGACGACCTACTCCGCTTGCCGCTCGAAGGACTACGAGCGGACATCATCGGGTTCGCTGACGACGTGGCCTTCACATTTTTGGGAAGGACCACGGAACAGGTCAGCGCATTAGCAACGGCTAACCTGGAGAGGATCGAGCGGTGGCTGCAAGGAGTCGGTTTGGAACTTGCCCACCAAAAGACCGGGTTCATGATCTTTTGTACCCATCATGTCCCGCAGCTCGCAGAGCTTCAAGCGGGCGGTCACTCGATCCAATCCACGGAAACGCTGAAGTACCTGGGAGTGGACCTCTGCCGCAAACAGCACCACAGCCGGCATCTGGAGAGGGTGGTCAATAAGGCTTCACGGATTACGAATGCCTTGACCTGCCTGATGCCGAATAAGCGTGGTCCTAAGAGCCGCAGTAGGAGACAGCTCGTAAACGTCGGCAACAGTATCATCCGATACGGAGTTGCCACCTGGGGGCGATGGGTGCTCGACAAGGAGACCCATCGCAAATCGGTCCAAAGGGCGCATCGACCGGGGGCTCTCCGAGTCGCCAGCGCCTTCCAGACCGTTTCTTATGATGCCGCTTGCGTTGTTGCCAACACCACCCCGTTAGTCCTCCTCATGCAGGAGGATATCCGCTGCCACGACGAAAAGGTAGCGAGTGGTGGAGTTCAATCGGACATACGAAAGCGGCAACGGGAGGAGACGATGAGGCGCTGGCAGGACCAGTGGACAACGGGTGCAGGGCAACCAGGAGCACCAGGACTGAAGACGAGGAGGCTGATTCCAGACATTAATCTCTGGGTCAGCCGCAAGCATGGGGAAGTTGACTTTTTCCTCACCCAGCTCCTCACGGGGCACGGGTTCTTGCGCTCCTATTTCGTCGAGAAAGGCATCCTGGAGGGCTCGCCCAACTGCCCTGAATGTGGTGACGCCGTGGAAGACGTTGAACACGTGCTGTTCCACTGTCCACGGTTCGATCGGATCCGGAATGAGATGCAGCAGCGGTGCCATTCCCGAGTAACAATGGATAACATCGTCTCGGAAATGTGCACCCGCAGCGAAACGTGGGAGGCCGTCCGCGCCGCCGCCAGGACAATCTTCTCCACTCTCCAAGCGAGATGGGATGTTGAGCGTCCACCAACGGCAAGGCGACGCAGGCGGGCCAGACGGCGGGCGAGGGACGCAAATGGTGGTCCCTCAGGCCATGCGGCACGGCAACAACCCGCACCGCAAGGGCCACCGTAAGCCGGAAAGTTATTAATCGTTTATTTATTTTCGTTTCTTTCCAGCTTTCTTTTTCTCTTCTCTCATCTATTTTCAGCTTTCTTCTATCTCTTTCTCCTTCTTCTTGTTTCCTCTATCCAAATCTCGTTTCAGGAGAACTGCCTTACGTGCTTGGAGTGGTGACCAACGATGCCGACCCCCCATTGCCCACCCGAAGCGTGGGCGATAGGACCAAAGGGACCGCGTCGCACCACGGAAAGCACCGTAATAAGCAGAATCAGCAGACCAGATCGCCGCAGAAGATGCGTCGTGACCCAGGGTGCAACCGCACACACGACTCCGCAAGAAGTAATACGCACCACAAGCGTACCGGCCGAGTTGGGTGAGTCGGAGAGGGGGATGGAATATGCTCACTCTTCGTTAACAAAAAAAAAAAAAAAAAAAAAAAAGAAAAAAAAAAAAAAAAAAAAAAGGTAGCCAAATGCCTCGTCATCTAATTAGTGACGCGCATGAATGGATTAACGAGATTCCCTCTGTCCCTATCTACTATCTAGCGAAACCACAGCCAAGGGAACGGGCTTGGATGCACTAGCGGGGAAAGAAGACCCTGTTGAGCTTGACTCTAGTCTGGCATTGTAAGGCGATATAGGAGGTGCAGCATAGGTGGGAGGGCTTCCTCGTGGAGCTCGCCTCTGAGATACCACCACTCTTACTGTTGCCTTACTTACATGATTGGGTGGAACAAGCGCGGGCCCCAGGTCCGGATCGTGCGCGCACCTCCTCCGGGGGGCTGTGGCGGCGGTTCGCCTGCGCGCGCCCAATGCGCCGTGTTTCTCGCTCAGCGTCCAGTGTGTCGCTGGGTGGTGCCGCCGGGGAGACTGCATCGTAGCATCGTCGTGTGTAGCGTGTTACCCGCTTGTCCGACCGTGAGCCGTGGCCCGCAAGGGTACAAGCTTGCGTACGTCGGTGCATTCGTGGTGCACTGCTTCTGCGCGGTCGATCGTTTATGATGTCACGTTTGCCCCCGGTTCCGCGCGCCGCCCGGCTCGAAGACTCCTGGACAGGTCCTTTCGGTCCACGTCATGGACAGTGCCAGGTGCGGAGTTTGACTGGGGCGGTACATCTCCAAAACGATAACGGAGGTGTCCAAAGGTCAGCTCAGTGTGGACAGAAACCACACGCTGAGCATAAGGACAAAAGCTGGCTTGATCCCAACGTTCAGTACACTTCGGGACAGCGAAAGCTTGGCCTTACGATCCTTTTGGTTATAACGAGTTTTTAGCAAGAGGTGTCAGAAAAGTTACCACAGGGATAACTGGCTTTTTTTTTTTTTTTTATAAACGGGTTTTTTATTTTGTTTCAAAATTAAACCCTCCCGCTCCCCTACATTTTACCCGCGAGGGCTTACCCTGCAGGGGGTTTCATGGCTTAATGGCCAACCTTTTGTCCGTGCGAAAAGCACCTTCCATGTTTTATTTCTATTTCTAAATTCAACCGAAAAATTCACTCATTCCCCTAAATAGGGCGCTTTTTCACGCTCGATGCGTCGCTGTTTTTACGTGCATACCACGCCTAGCGGGAGGCAACTTCTGCCTCGACCACGGCGGCTTCTTCCGCGGCGTTCAGGCCACCGTCCGTGGCCTCGTTTTCCTCGTCGATTGCGCGGTTGCGCATACCAGATGGTCCGGCTGCTAAATCCGCGCGTTCTCGGCCGTCATCGTCATTGTTTATCGCCTGGCCGGACATCCCGAGAAGACGACGGTTTCGTCTCCTCTCCCTGAACCGCGCTTGACGCTCACGAAGCGCTGCACGTCGCTGAGCGGTCCGTGGTGAAGCTGGTGGGGTTGGGGGAAGTCCAGCTCGACGTTCTTCCCGCCGGCGTGCTGTTGCTGCTCGCCGGTTGGCGTTGCGTCGCTCGTTACGGGCCCGCCGCACTTCCGCGCGTTGGGCCTCCAGCTCTGCTGCGTCTTCGTCCTGACGCTCGATGACGTTAACAGCCAATGCTGCCCGCTCCTCGTCCCACGCTCGCTGCAGTTGGGCCGTTATTCGCTTCGCGGCTTCGCAAATACGACTCCAGCTATCGGCGTCGCGCAACAAGTGCCGCTGGAGGGTGTCCGGACAGACAGGGTCCGGACCTCCCTCGCCGAGTAGCTCCTGTCGAACTGCCGCAAAGCGTGGGCACTCGAAGAAGGCGTGCTCCGCCGTCTCTGGGACGCCGACGCACAACTGGCAGTCTGGGGACGACGTGAATCCATTGTGGCACAAGTAGTCACGGAAAAATCCGTGTCCGGACAAAACCTGTGCCAGATGGAAAGTCATATCTCCATGTTTCCTAGACTGCCAGTCGCCGACCGATGGAATTACACGGTGCGTCCACCGCGTGTGCCGGCTAGCATCCTGTTGCAGTGCGTCGGCATCCCATTCCTCCTGCCAGCAGTCGATGGTGTTCTGCCGCTCCGTCGCCCGGATGTCCTCCCTCGTTGCAGCACGGTCTGGAGCAAGGAGTTGTTGGTGAACCCGAGCATCCTCGTTGATGAGGTGGCATATCGGTACGAGTCCAGCGAGTAGGGTGGCCGTCTCATACCTGACGGTACGGAATGCCCGTGCCACCCTGATGGCTGCTTTTCGCTGAACTCGTTGCAGCATCCGTCGGCACTCTCGCACCTGAGTTGCCTCAGCCCAGACGGGAGCAGCATACCGCAACACCGATTCTGCCACATACGCCAGCAGCCTTGACTTGGCCGTCCTGGGGCCGCTGTGGTTTTGCATGAGGCGCGTTACAGCTGCCACCACGCGCGACGCCTTTTCGGAGACTTTCGTGACGTGATCTCGCCATTTCAGGTGATCTTGGAGCTGCACGCCCAAGTACCTGATGCTCCTAGAAGACTGGACTTCCACGTCACCGACGCGAAATGTCACCTGCGGCGGAGTCTTCTTGCTTGAGATCAGGACGGCTTCAGTCTTGGCTGGGGCCAGCTCCAGACCGTGCTGTTGCATCCAACGTTGGACCTGGTCAACGGCCTCCTCTGCTCTCGCGCGAACCTCGTCCGTGGTGGTAGCAGGTACCAACAGCGCCAGATCGTCCGCGTATCCGATGACTTCGACGTCGGGAGGTAGCGGCACATCCAGCACCCCGTCATACATGATGTTCCACAGAGTTGGGCCCAGGATGGACCCCTGTGGAACACCGGCGGTTACATGCCGTACGACGGGGCCTTCGCTCGTGTCAAAGTACAGCACACGATCCTCGAAGTAGCTTCGAAGCATCCGTTGGAGGCCGACGGGAACACCTTTTGCCTGAAGGGCGCTGGCAATGGATTGCCAGTTGGCCGTGTTGAAGGCGTTCTTCACGTCCAACGCCACCACAAGCAAGAAACGGTTATCCCGGCCGTTCGTTCGCCGGAACGACATGGCGGTACGGCCGGCCTCAACAACCCGCTGGATGGCGCTCACTGTCGACCGCCCTCGACGAAATCCGAACTGCCGGTCCGACAGTCGGGGTGAAGACGGCTCCTCGAGATGTTCATTGAGGCGATTCAGGATGAGGCGCTCAAGTACCTTCCCCAGTGCGTCGAGCATGCAGAGGGGTCGGTACGAGCTGCTCTCTCCCGGAGGCTTCCCCTGCTTCGGCAGCAACACCAGTCGTTGCCTCTTCCACTGCGCCGGAAACGAAGCGCGGTTGAGGCAATCCTGGTACAGGACCCGGAAGACCTCCGGGAACAACATGATGGCCGTCTTCACTGCCGCATTCGGGATGCCATCGAGCCCTGGTGCTTTGTGATTTGCCATCTGGCTCGCGATGAGCAGCAGCTCGTCGTCCGTTACCGGTGCAATTCCCGCCGTTGTTGTTGCTCCCTCGACGCTTCCAACGTTGCTCAGCTGCGACCAGTCGCAGGGCGGATGCTCAGGGAAGAGGTCGGATACAATGCGTTCGAGGACGACCCGGTCCGCTTCTGAAGGCGTCCGACTGCCCCGGAGCCGGGACATGACGACACGGTATCCTGCCCCGAACGCATTCTCTTCTGCAATTTCGATCAGCTCCTGGAACAAGTTCCGCTTGCTAGCTCGAATTGCTCTACTGAGCTCCGCCCTTGCTGTCCTGTGCTCAGCTGCTGCTATGCTGCGCTCCTCCAAGTCAGCCGTCTGCAGCAACCGGTCACGGGCAACCTCGCAATTGTTCCTCAGTCGAGCCAGGAGGGGAGACCACCAAAAGATGTTCCGATGCGGGTCTTGGTGCACTCGGGTAACCCGTTGCATCGTCTCGTCGCAGGCCTTGAGCATGGCTGCGATCATACCCTCCTGGCTCGTTGCGCGTTGGACAAAGTCCGCAGCGAACAGCGCCTCGAGGAATGAGGAAGGAGAAAACTGCGAGGTTTTCCATCGGCGGCCAGCGTGACGCACACGCCTCTGGCTTGAGGAATCACCCTGCTGCGACGATGGTTGCCGCTGTCGTTGCTGCTGCTGCTGTTGTGATAACTGCTGCTGTTGTAAGGACTGCTGTTGCTGCTGCTGCTGTTGCTGCTGAGACGACTGCTGCGCTGTCTGCTGATGGTTCTGCAGTTGTTCGGGGGATGGTGGTGTTCCTCCCACGGTGTAGAGAACATAGCGGTGGTCAGACGCGGTGTAGCTTGTGCTAACAACCCAGGTGTCAGGGCGAGCGATCGACGGGCTCGCGAATGCCACATCCACTATACTCGGGAGAGCCACCCCGTTGCCAACAAACGTGTATTCCCGACCTTGATTAATCACGATTAGGCCAAGCTGCTCCACCATTCCGTGCAGCTCTTCCCCGCGGTCGCAAGTCCTCGGGCTGCCCCACTCCTCATGTCTGGCGTTAAAATCGCCGGCGACGACGACTTGAGGGTGGGAGAAGCCTTCGAGTTCTATTGCTTCCAAGAAGCGCTCGAACTCTGCGAGGTTAAGGCTTGGTGGAGCATAGCAGCTGATGAAAACCACTCCGCCGATCTGCGCTGCAACCAACCCCTGAGCTTCACTGCACCACACCCGCTGTATTGGTAGCTCACCGACAGCTACCACCGCTACCGCCTTGCAGCTGCTGAATGCCCACCGGCCGTTGTTTTCAGGTGGGCGCAGAACATCAGAGAGAATGAGCACGTCTGCTTTCTCCTCTCTGGCAGCTTGCAGCACCAGGTTCTGGGCATCACGGCCATGGCCCAGGTTCGCCTGCAGAACTTTCAGGGCCGGGAACATCGTTGGGCCGAACGAGCACATTCGCTGTGGCCTATGTGGTGAGCGCCACCGCACAGTGCGCACTTTGCCTCATTCTGGCAGGATCGTGCTTTGTGTCCGGTAAGCCCACAGCGGATGCACAGATTCTGCCGATCTGCGGTGGAACGGCAGTTCGAGGCGATGTGGCCCATCTCCAGACAGCGGAAACAGCGCTGTCGCTCTGGAGGCGTTGGTGGGGCTGCTCGAACCTTGCTCACACAGTCGCACAGGAACAGTTTATGTCCTTCCAACTGCCGAGCCGACTTCACAGGTAGCCGGATGCGTGCTCGCTTCGAACCATCCGGTAGTTCCCAAATGCTGGCAGAAACAACTCCAGCACTTGCGCCAATCTTAGCATCGAGGGCAGCAATGATATCTTCCTCCGTAGCAAGGGGATCGATATCGACTACCAGCAGCTCACCCATTTCTGTGACAAGCCGACTGACGCCTGCGTCGCCGATGATTTTGCGGACGCCTTCCAGCATAAGCGGAGCGTTTGCCGTCTTGCTCAGCTCCATACGTAGCAGCCTAGCATGAGTTCGGCGGCCCTGCTTAATATGCCCTTTCATTTCGCTGTGAGCCGCGTCCAGACGAATGGCTTTGCGCACCTTGTCGTAAATGCCATCCCAGGTTTCGCCTTCGCTGGGAGACACCTCGATGATGTCAGGCCTCGGCTTTCGCTTACGCTGTAGCTGCTGCTGCTGCTGCATACGCTCCTGCTGTTGCTGCTGCGAGCCAGCGACCGCCTGTCGCTGTGGCTGACGTTGCTGCTGCTGCTGTTGATGCTGCGCGATACCGACTGCCTGTCGCTGTAGCTGACGCTGCTGCTGCTGCTGTTGCGGCTGCTGCTGGGAGCGTGGCTTACCCGTAGCTTTGCCGCGATATCTACGCCGTACGACCTCGCTGTAGGTCAGTTCCGGCACAGCGTCTTCGCGGACGGCTGTCGATGCCTCGCTGTGCGGCGGCATGACTACGCGCGACGTCGACGCGCGGGGCTGCTCCTGCTCGTGCTGATTCCGCTGTTGTTGTTGTTGCTGCTGCTGCTGTTGCGCAGAGGATCGGCGCGGCAACGGAGTTGGTGGTTGACGCGGACTAGATGACGGTTGTCCGCCGCCAACCTTTGCCGCCAACAGAGAGTTGAGCACATCTCGGTCGCGTTGATGTGCGGCGGCTAACTTCTCCATCTGCGCCTCGAGCTTCTCCTCACGGCGCTTTGCCTCCTCCTTTTCCTCCTGCAGCAGTTGGCACATGCCGGTTATCTGCTCCAGGAGTTTTGCGTTTTGCTCCTTCATAGCGATATTCTGCTCCTCGAGGCGTTGGATGGTTGCTCTGAGCAACTCGAGCTCCGGAGCCGGTGTCGCGGATGCAGCTTTTGGCTGTGCAGTGGGCTTGTTGATGCCTGTGGCGCTTACCCGAGGCAGCGCAACACGAGGCTCGGTCGCAAACAGCTTGGAACTGGGAGCCAAGCTGGTGCGGCAGTCCACCGACATCGCCCTAGCACCCGAGCGGGTCGATCTCCCGGGTGCTTCCATCGCGATAACCGACGTTCGCGATGGGTGGGGTAAAATGACCCTGGGGGTCGAGATGACCCCGGGGGTCGAATGACCCAGGGGGTCGAAATGACCCCTGGGATTCTGCGCCGCCTAGCTGGTGATCTGCTGCACGATGATGTCGGTTTCCGCTTCAACTCCGGTGTTCAGGGCGAAAAAGGTCCAATTTGTGCCCCCCTGGTGGGCGGGGGGGAGGGGGAAGGGGGTGGGGAAAAATTCAGGAGGGTGCGTCACACACGTGGGGAATTATTCCGCACCACTCCCAAATTTTCGCGGCACGTTCACTCGTCCAAACGGCTCGACCCGGAATTCCACCCTTTTTGGACCACTTTTCCGACTTTTTGACACTTATAAAATTTTTCACTGGGAGGGGGGGGGGTGGGAGCGGGGAAAATAATTTTCCCGGACTGCTGGGGTCACGCTCTACCACCCTACCAAAAATGAGAATTTTCGGGCGACCTCGACCTTATCCGACTCTTATCGGGCGCCCTACTCTATTCTGACCTCTGGGGGGGAGGGGGGAGGGGGGGGGAGGGGGGAAAATAATTTTCCCGTAGTCGGCGTTACTTGCTCTACCACCCCTGCAAATTTGACAATTTTTCGGCACCTTTGGTTCCGCCGCCAACCGTCACCGGACCGAAAATTCAAATTTTGCCCCTTGGGAATTGCGCCCCGGCCAAATTTGTCCTATGGGTATTACTGAACTGTCACTTCCAAATGTCAAGTTTTTTTGGTCGATTCTTATTGTTTGCACAAAGATAAGCACAATGGTGAAAACCGCACTCGAATCCGACCAAAACTCACCGAGTTATTCACGATTTACTGTTTTTTTCGTTTTTACTGAGGACACGTGCCCCAGCAGTAGCACCCCCGACACTTTTGAATTCCGCGTTTTTTAACCGATTTTCGCACTTTTTTCGCTCGATTCACTATGAGTGTCACTACGCGCACCTTTCAAAACACACCCGGACAAAATCCGTGCAGTTTTCACTGAGTTTTTTTCATAACTAAATTCCCCATACAAAATGTATGGGGAAAAAACACATACACTTTTTTCAGCTTTCTACTGCACGAATCGTTGCAGAATCACTTCCAAACGCTTTAGAACCGTCAATTTACTTAAATTCAAGTGTTTGCGGCACCAATATCACGAAATTTTGCTCCCAAATTCCACACCCGGAAATCAGGTGCTACCGGGGGGGGGCCCACGTACACACAAAAACACGATTTTTCACTTTTACAAGAAAATCACCGATTTTCAGGTAAATAACACCGTCTAAAGGTAAAACGGGTGCTCTGAACTCGTTTTTAGCACTTTCCGAGCGATCCGAGGCCGTTTTACACACTTTTTTCTGAAACTCTGTCGGAGCGTGTTTACATCCGTCTTCACTCGACGGCTACTCGATGAACACTACAGGGATAACTGGCTTGTGGCCGCCAAGCGTTCATAGCGACGTGGCTTTTTGATCCTTCGATGTCGGCTCTTCCTATCATTGTGAAGCAAAATTCACCAAGCGTAGGATTGTTCACCCTTTCAAGGGAACGTGAGCTGGGTTTAGACCGTCGTGAGACAGGTTAGTTTTACCCTACTGGTGTGTGCTTATAGTCGCTATCTTAACGGAATTCCTGTGCAGTACGAGAGGAACCACAGGTACGGACCACTGGCTCAATACTAGTCCGACCGGACTTTGGTATGACGCTACGTCCGCTGGATTATGCCTGAACGCCTCTAAGGTCGTAGCCAATCCGAGCTGATAGCGCTTCTCAAACCCATTAGGTGTTCGGAAGCTAGCGGGCCTAACAACCCTCTGAGATCCGTTGGAGTCTGCGTCTGCAGCCCGGCGTCTCATCCCGCTATACCTAGGCCGCAACGAGTGGAGTTCGCTGCACGTGTTAGTACCGTAACTGGGAACGCCGTTGGCTTGAGCTCTGCCCAACGTGGATATACCTAGTTTCGACACCTATCAACCGCCCGCAAACGACGGGACTTCAGGCTGGGAGCTGCGAGTTGTAGAGATGCGTTCGCATCGATCCTCTCAGGCGACCCATGCTTGGTGGTTTGTCCGTGTGCCCCTTCCTCGATGTGCGCAAGCTCGTCTTGGTCTGGGGACCACGTCGACACAGGGGATACTTTTGTGAGAGCAAGAGTGTACTTAGTTGAGTGTAGCAAGGGATCGCGTGCCCCTTCCTCGATGGCGCAACGAACCATCTTGGTCTGGGGACCGTGGTGCCGTGCTCTGGTGAAGCTTGGTGCGTGCTCTTTCCTTGTCAGACGAGTGACTTGACTTGGTCTGGAGACCGTTCCTTTACACTAGTGGACAAGAGCTGGCTACTTCCGTGTCAGACGAGTGACTTGACACGGTATGGAGCGGAACACGTAACACTAGTGAGCTTGTCGGCGTGCCTCGTTCTCGACTTGATTGTCTTGATGTGAGAAACGTGCCGACCAAACCAGTAAGCTTACACACCTGCTCGTTACAAGTTGTATAAGTTAATCCGTTTGGGCCGGTTGCCTTGCACATGATGGTGTTGTTGACCATGTTCGGTTAACACGTCGTGTGTCGAGGTGGCCGGCCTTGGTAGTAGGATGTCTTGTGCATGTGACGTGTTGACCTGGTTTGGTCGATGTGTCGTCGTGTACGAGATGACCTACTTACCCGTCAGTTGTCCAAGTTGTATCATGTGTTGACTTAGTTGACGTGTCATGTGCATGGATGATTGGCGTACGGGTCATGTATGGTGCACTTGCTTCAGTTGAAGGGATGTACTAGTACAGTTATATTAATTGTTTATTTCACGATCTGGTCTTTTGGCTGGATCGCGAAAAAAACGCTAAGTCCCAAATCTTGAACTCGAGAGGAGAGCGCTGATGACAACCTTTTGGACTGGAGCTCCCTAGAATTCGGCTTTTTCCTTCTCTAAAGGGATGCACTGTTGTATGAATTGTTTATTCACGATCTGGTCGTTGGATTGGATCGTGAAAAAAAAACGCTAAGTCCCAGATCCTGAACTCGACAGGAAAGCGCTGATGGCAAACATTTTGACTGGAAGTCCCTAGAAAACGGCTTTTTCCTTATTGGCATTATGTGGCACGTTTATTGTGGCTAGAACATTAATTATCCCCCAAATGGCACCAACGCTTGGCGAAAGTCTCGAAATACTCCTATCCCGACGCACCAGCAACCGCAACACGATGCAAAATAAATTGCACGAGCTGCTGATACTTGTACCATGCACGGTACACGGTACCAAATTATACCCCTGAAAGTGTGCAATTTGGTGCTATAGTAGGAAATTTGGTTGGGCAAGCCTAGCTACGCGTGTCGCTACGCGTGTTGCATGGTGGTCGATCAGAGGTATGCAAAAGCACCTATCTAGGGGAATTACTTTACGTTCTAGTAGCAAGTTCGATTTTTCGGTCCAGCACGGCAGTAATCCTGCATGCATACACTCCATGTACCAAAAATGTATCAACCTAGGCGTTGCTCAGTAGCTTTTGGCGGCACATGTAAAAAGTATTCGAGTTCAGATTCTTGGAACTTTGCGTATTGTTCAAAACTAATAACGAAAACTAAATTATAAATGGGTAAAAGGCTAGGCGTTTCTCAGTAGCTTTTTTGCGCCACGTGGCAAAAGTATTCGAGTTCAGATTTCTGGGACTTAGCGTATTTTTCAAAATTGATTATGCAAATTGAAGTACAAATGGGGCATTAGCTAGGCGTTGCCCAGTAGCTTTTGGCGCCACATGGAGGAAGTAGTCGAGTTCAAATTTCTGGGACGTAGCGTAGTTTTCAATCATAATAAACCGAATCAAACATAAAAATCATGAAACTTACACCACGTCCCTAGGTTATGCACAAAACGTAACGATAAAGTGCCGGCCAGGTTAGAGGTGCACCAAAATTGTGTACCGATTAGGAAAAGTACTCTATGTTCCTATGACTTGGGTGAAAAGTGTTGATTAACTGCTGGTTAGGATAGACAGTTGCTTATCGTACACATCGCAAACGAACACCCCTTAGTGAGCAGTAGCAGAAGTCGATGGAACAAAGCGAATGCATTACAAACTGATCAAGTAAAATAAGGAACGCTACGTACTAGGACTTCTTTCCAAGAATGGTGTCCGCGACGGGAGGGCAAGCGTCCTTCCCAGGTTTCCCTAGTAAACCTTGTATGGTAAACATACCCAAGCGTGTCCGTAAGCACGCAACGATAGTCACGAACGAGCACATACCTAGGGAAAGTACTCTACGTACTAGGACTTCTGTCCAAGAATGGTGTCCGCGACGGTCGGGCACTGTGACGCAATTACCAAATCCTAGAATCGTACAAGCAGTGTGTACAAACATAAACATTAACGCGTTCGCTCGGGCTGCGCCGTCCGTGTTGAACACAAATGTGGGTGATTATATGAGTGGATAGACAAAAACATGCGTGGCGAAGACAGTTTTCTGCACGATGTGCACATAGCTCATTTCGTCGTCCCGGGCTAATGGAACAACACAAAAATATCGAGTATCTTTCTAGGTTTCTGTTATAAAAGGACAGGCCAAAAGGTGACCGGTTGAGATAAGCATTTTAAGCATACAAGCACTTAATTGCAACTTTTGATACAAAAACTAAGAACGTACACGTAGATTGTATCAACATGGACATCCATGATCGCGTACGCCCGGGCTGCGCCCTCCGTGTTGTACTTTCCCTGATTGGTACACAATTTTGGTGCAAGTGTACCAACATGGACATCTATGAACGCGTACGCTCGAGCTGCACCCTCCGTCTTGTACTTTCCCTGATCGGTACACAGTTTTGGTGCACGGCTATCCCGACCGGCAACTTGTACCAACATCGACATCCATGAACGCGTACGTAGCGTACTTTCCCTGATCGGTACACAATGTTGGTGCACGGCATAGGAAATGGGCTTAAAATGGTCAAACTCAATCCATTTCCACTAAAGATAGTCAATAACAGCTGTGCCGATGAAGTAGGGCACGATGCAAGTCAATGTTATTTAATGAATTACATGTTCACCATACATTTTAGTACAAAATTGCTCGGTCAGACCTACAAAGTGCTATATCTCGAATACTAAACGTCGCAGATGGGTGTCGTAGAACAATTTTAAGTTCGTCAAACGATTCTACATCCGATTCTGGATAGTGGTTTTTCGACCACTTTTCAACATTTTGTGACACCCCGAACCTAGGGGCAGCTCCCTAGCTTTTTTCAAAAATGTGCACCGAACGGGCCAGAGAGCTCGAGTAGTCGAAAATTTTTTTTTTGCTAAAACCCCTCAAAACGTGTCAGGAACGCACCCTAGATGATGAAAAGTGCAACCAGAATGTCAATCGACAACATGCCCGGGGGTACAAATTTGCTATACGCGTCCCTAGGTAGGGTACTTTTTCATACAAACATCAACGTGTACGGTGCACAAAGTGCGCGGAACAAAAATTGCTCGGTCAGACCTGGTACGGGCCATAACTCGAATACTAAACGTCGCAGATGGGTGTCGTAGAACAATTTTAAGTTCGTCAAACGATTCTACATCCGATTCTGGATAGTGGTTTTTCGACCACTTTTCAACATTTTGTGACACCCCGAACCTAGGGGCAGCTCCCTAGCTTTTTTCAAAAATGTGCACCGAACGGGCCAGAGAGCTCGAGTAGTCGAAAATTTT